>NW_012141747.1:2873627-2881771 GCF_000956105.1 Propithecus coquereli
TTCAATAAATGGTGCTGGGAGAACTGGATGGCTACATGCAGAAGACTGAAACTAGACCCCCACCTCTCACCTCTCACAAAAATTGGTTCAAGATGGATAACAGACTTGAACCTAAGGCATGAAACCTTAAGGGACTTACCTTTTGCAGTTATCTACAAAACATGAAGTTGAATTCAGCCCATCTTCTCCCTAGGCCTGGCTTTGAGCATGCCTAGTGGCTCAAGACTGGGGGCTGATGAAGAAGAGGGAGCTCCCAAAGACCCTGGCTGTGAGGGGATTCAAGAATTAATGAGAGGATGCTTTAGACCCCTCTCTGTGCCTCAGTTTCCTTATCTGTAAAAAGATAACAATCGTAAGGAGTTGGTGTGGAGAAGAAATGAGTTAATACACACAAAATGCTTAGAAGAGGGCCAGGCACATATCAAGCACCGGATAAATGCTATTTGAAAGGGGCGGCCTTGCTGGAATTACAGGAAAATACCTAATCCTGCAATTTCCTAATAACAGTTAAAGATCAGTGCTATGTTCTCCTGCTAATAGACACCCTGAGGGAGTTCTGTTTTGTACAACTTATGAAAAGAACTGAATAGATGGGAAAGAGATGTAAATCTTTCTCTTTGGTTTTTTGAGAGTCTGCTTTTACAGCGTTCCTGAGTAAACAGCAGGAGAACAAGCTACAGCCTCGACCACATCTCAAGGGCAGAGTCACATCTGCGGTAATCCAGTCTTCAAGGAAAGACAGGGAAACAAACTTTTGGACTGTGACATCCTGCTGCCACTTTTGTTATCAACTGACAGCCATCACCATTTTTTTTTCTCTTAGTCCCCCTTGAAATCAGTGAGCCACTTGGCCTCAGGGCCGGCGAGCCCTCTTCTCTTTCTTTGGGATGCCACGCGGTCTCCCTGCTCTCCCTCTCTTTCCTCTCTCTCCTTCTAACAAGATGAAATAAACTTTTTTAAACATATATATATCTCCTAATCTCAGCATGAGAAAGCTTTCGCCCCCACGCCGTGAGCACCTGTTACGGCAGGGCTGACTGGGAATAGACCAAGAGACACACTCAGAGATTCCGCAAAACAGGTTTTACGCTTCATGCCGGCAGGCCGGCTGGCGATTTGGCCCAGAGGGGAATTTGCTCTCCCCAAATTCTGAGCACCAGACAAAGAGCATTGCAGTCTTTTATACACTCTGCTTAAGGAGGAGGGGAACGGTTACAACAGGGTTAACTTTAGCAAGGCAGGGTCCTAAGCTACAGGTGATTTACGGGGAAAGCAGCTGTGGGGGGGAGGGGAGGGAAGGAAGGTTGCAGGGGAGGAGGAGGAGGCCCAGGGAAGGATTGCAAGGGAGAAAAACCCGGTAGTGGAATTCTCCAATTTCCACTTCACACCTACTAAATTTTCTACCCTGTCAACAGCAAAAGAGACCAAACTCTGTAAAATAATTTTAAAGAGATTTACTCTGAGCCAAATTTGAGGACCATGACCCGGAGCCACGCCCAAGAGGTCTTGAGCAGTGGACTCACAGAGGTTGGGTTACAGTTTGGTTTTATACATTTCAGGGAGACAGGGGTTACAGGTGAAGTCATAAATCAATACGTGGGAGGCATACATTGGTTTGGCCCAAAAAGGTGGGCCATCTTGAAGGGGGGGGGGCTTACAGGTTATAGGTGGGTTAAAAGATTCTTTTGACCTGTAATTGGTTAAAGATATGAAGCTTTGTCTAAAGGCTTGGAATGTTTTAACATAAGGAGCTCTTTATCAGAGATAAGCCACTGGACATAGATTTGTTGTGTAAATTGAGGACCTGCAGATTTGTCTTGCATACCCTTAGGCCTGTTAATGGGTTACAAAGGATGTCACCAAGAAGGGAGGGGGGCATGATAAGGCATGTCTGACCTCCTTCCTCCTGGCAGGCAATTTAGTTTTAGGGTATTCCTTTGGCCACGAGGGAGTCCATTTAGTCAGCCGGTGGGGGGGTGAGCCTTAAAATTTTATTTTAGTTCACAACCCTAACACTATTATTGTTGTTGTTGTTATAATTGTCATGATTATTTTGCTATAATTGTCATTGCCAACCTTCACCTCCTCTGCTTCTTGCCATTAACACTACCAAGCTGAGAGGAACAGAGAGGTGGTCAATGGCCTTCATCTGAACCGGTCCAGCCCTAAAAGATGAACACAGGTAGGAAGGACCCCACGGATTCAGCCTTCTCTGAGTCTATAATGACAACACTTTGTAGCCTCTAACAACCTCTAAGCCCAGAACAGAAATCAGGACATTTGCACCCTCGAAACACATCCCGGAGCTCAGAGTCCAGAGACCCTGCTGTGTCTGGGTAGGGGATGTCTGAAGCACCAGGAGTGGCTGTCCATGGAGCAACAGAGTGACGCTCTGGCCGGAGCCACGAGAGGGGGCACCTTGCTGTTAGAGGAAACAGAGATAAACTGAATTCACACTGTGTCTCTAAATTCCTGACAGCAAATTTTGTTTTGATTTACACACTGCAGCTCTTAGCATCAGACTTAGCTCTGTACCTGACCCAGAGCATTTTGATGTACACCTTGGAAAATAAATGGGCTTGCACATCCTGGGAGTGTCTTGCAAACCACTCCAATAAATTCTTTATCAGTGGCTCTCAGCTCTTAGCCACTTCCCCTGGATATGTCCTGCTCTATGAATTACAGGTGAGTAAATCATATTTGAGAGAGCTCCATTCCTGCAGCTACATTCTGCTCATCTGTCTCTCCTGGACATGTGGACTTGTGTATTTTGTTAAACTTAGCCACAGAGTGTGTGGTCTATTTGGCAGATCAGGCTTTCTTGCCGAAACTCTCTCCTTCCCCACAATGCTGAGCCCTTCTCACTCTGCACCTGGGTCCCTCTCAGCCTGTCTTTCTTTCCCTTGCAGCAGATTCCCCTCCCTCTGCTCCTAATTTGCAGGATTCCTGGAGAGTGAATTCCAGCTTACAGGGGCTTTGCCTCCCAGCCTTTGAGATCAGGGGGCTCAGTGGGCGGCCACCTGGGTATAGACAGAAACCTACCCCTACATAACTCCCAAGACCCAAGCTTTCCAGCACTTAGTGACTTTAAACTTCAAACCACCCTGGGGGAAAGGGTGGGAGGGCTGCAGCCCAGAGCCCAGTCTCACAGGTTGTGTTATCAGGTAAATGTAGCACCTGGGCTCAGAGTGGAAAAAACAAAACTACTGACTATACTGGATTGAATGGTGTCCCCGAAGAAGAATTCGTGTCCTTTCCAGAACCTCAGAGTGTGACCTTCTTGTAAATAGGGTCATTGCAGGTGTAATTAGTTAAGGTCGTGTCATACTTGAGTAGGGTGGGCACTTAATCCACTACGACTGGTGGATTAAGAAGAGTAAGAGGAGAGTAGAGGAGACCCAGATGCACACAGGGAGGACAATTCGAAGACACCAGGGAGAATGCTATGGAAGCAGACCATAGAGTGACAAGCCAGGGGCACCAAGGATTGCCGTCAGCCACCAGGCGCCAGGGGAGGGGCAGGAAGCAGAGTCTCCCTCTCAGCCCCCAAGAAGGAAACAACCCTATGGACATCTTGATTTGGGGCCTCTGGCTTCCTGAACTGTGAGAAAATAAATTTCTCTGTCTTAGGGGACCAGTACTTTGTTATGCCAGCCTCGGAAACGAACACACTGATCCTTTTGTAGTGGGAAGACAAGCATATGCTCCGGTGGCTGTGGCTTTCGTAGCAGACCTGACTGCAGAAATCTTGTTCACCGGGTCCTCCTTGCCGGGGAGCCCCTGGGGCTGCTGAACAAGCTGGGCACTGACTAGGCTGGAGTTTCTCGAATGGTGAGTCTTAATCCATTAGTGGGTTGCAAAGTAACTGTAGACTTTGTCAGAAAAAAACCCACGGAATAGAACGAAATAGAAATGTGTCGCAAAGAAGAGAAAAGAATGCAATTGTAGTGCAATGCATTTGCTTCAAATATGCATACATGTGAGGCCCTGTATACATGACGAAAAACATAGGGGTGTGGACAGAAAAGTTTGAAAAATCCTGTATTAGGCAGAGGTTGTGTCATTTTATCTTTATAACAAATATTTTAAAGTATGTATGTATCCCTGTTCTTACCAATCAGAAAACTACACCTCAGAGCCTATGGAGTTTGTGCAGTAAGTGGCCGCGCTGGGAACTGAACACACAATTGCTCAGGCTTGTACTTTCCCCACACCCCACAGTACTGTTGCCCAGCTCTAAGAGCTGAAGTATAACCAAACCTGTCTCTGACCTTGGACTGGAGTGGCAGCAAAGGCACCTGCTGTGTTCTTGTCTCATCTCCCCAAACGATGCAGATGCCAGCGGCCAAGGCGGTTGAGCGGCCTGCTGCCATTGGCCCTGGAACCAGGAGATCTATCCCTCGGGACACAGATCAAAGGATATCACTTTACCCCAAAAGCCCAGCTATGAAAGGGGCTCACAGGGAGTTTAGCAGCTCACCCTGGGTCCAGGGGAGTAGGCTCATGGGCACACTCCCGTGAGCCCCCAACCTTGGTTGATTTTTGCATTGTGTCACAAGGAGTTAGCAAGGAACAGTTTCATTTTAAAAGAGAATCCCTGCAAGAGAGCATGCCCACCCCAAATACCGACAAACAAATGGTGTATTTTCAGGCATGATGTCCCCTTAAAGATTAAGGTCTAACTACCAACAACCACCCATCAGCCTAGACAAAAAGTGGGTGCTCTTTAAAGAAAACCAAATAGAAGTCTATAAAATTGAGCACATAGGAAGTGCCCCATATGCTTTTCCTGTACAAGCGTGTCTAGGTGGAGTTTGGGGGTGGGAGGTTTGGGATAGAGGAACAATGTGAACATTTAGGAATGCATGCCCCAAATCCTTGAAACTTAACATCTGTTAGGCTCCCCCTCACTCAAAACCACATTTATGTATTTCTGCTCCTGTTTCACCATGGCCCCAGGATAGCATAGAAAGATAGAGGGGAACATGAGATTAACCTCAATATAACTCTTTTTATAGGGAGAAGTATAGAACGAGCAAGCCACAAATGTTCACTTTAGGTAATTAGGCCAGTGCTCCACCCACCAAAGGAGGCAGCCCTTGTGCTGCAAAGGGAGCTAAAGCAGGGTGTTTCAGCTTCCTGCTTTGAGGGCAAAGAGCCACGCAGTCCAGGCATCTTTTGGTTCACTCCGTCTGCAAAATTCCAGTAATGTCAAGCGATTTCCCCTCCAGGGAAGGCTCTTGTGATTCATCTCCCTGGGCTTGCCAAACAAGATGGGGTGGGGGTTGTGTGGCCATGGGGGGAGCCAGTGTCACCAACCTGGTAGGATGAGATGCGGGTCTTGTAGAAGTGCCACCAAAATAGCCATCTCTGTGTATAATCATTTTGAGACCTCAGCATGCTTTAGCTGTCCTATCTCCTGCCAGAAGCAGTTGTTTCAAGAGTCTCGAGAAGGTGCAATAACTCTAAGTGCTGCCTTGCTGTAAGTGGCTGCAGAATCCTCTGAAAGCATTCACCTCTTCCTAGACACCAAAATTGCTATACAGGGAGATGCATTTGTGGTACACTTAATAGCTACAAAGTATGTTCACATGCATTCTCATGGGAGGTAGATAGGAAAGTAATTATTGTTTTTTTCTTTTATGTATTCAATTAATTTGTTTCACTTTAATTAACTTCGTCTCCTTTGAAATGTACAGATCCTAAGTGGACAGTTAGATCACTTTTGACAGATGTATACAATCATGTAACTCACATTCCTACCACATTAGGGATCACTAATATCACCCCAAAAAGTAACTTCATGTCTCCCTTTGCAGTCAAGCCCCATCTTCCTCACCCATGAGAAGCATCAAGTCTATAGACTGAATGTCTGTGTCCCCTGCAAATTCAAATGTTGACACCTAGTCCCCAAGGCCACAGAGAAGGTGAGACCTTTGGGAGTTAAGTCATGAGAGTGGAACCCTCATGAATGGGATTTGTGCCCTTATAAAGGAGATTCCAGAAAGTTCCGTCACCCCTTTTACCAAGTAAGGACTCAGGGAGAAGATGACATCTATGAAGTAGGAAGGGAGCCCTCATCAGACACTGAATTTAGCAGCACTTTGATCGTAGACTTCCCAGCCTCCTGAACTTGTAACAGAAATAAATTTCTGTTATAAGCCACCTGGTCCATGGTCTTCTTTTATAGCAGTCCACATGAACTAAGACAATCACTATCGACAATCACCATGGACTAGTTTTGCCTTTTCTGGAACTTCATACAAATGGAATCATATAGGATGTGCTCTTTTGTGTCTGGCTTCTTTTGTTAAGCACAGTGCTTTGAGATCAATGCATGTTGTCAGGTGTATTCGTAGTTTGTTCTTTTTATCATTGAGTAATATTCCTTTGTATGGATATTTTAGAATTTGTTCATTCATTTCATGGACACTTCTATTGTTTCCAGTTTCTGATTATAGTGAAAAAAAACTGCTATGAACCTTCTGTGCAGGTCTTTTTTTGTATGGACTTATGTTTTTTTTTTGTTTTTTATTTTTTTTGAGACAGAGTCTCACTCTGTTGCCTGGGCTAGAGTGCCGTGGCATCAGCCTAGCTCACAGCAACCTCAAACTCCTGGGCTCAAGCGATCCTCCTGCCTCAGCCTCCCAACTAGCTGGGACTACAGGCATGCACCACCACGCCAGGCTAGTTTTTCTATTTTTTTTTTTTGGTAGAGATGGGGTCTTGCTCTTGCTCTGGCTGATCTGGAACATAGGGGCTCAAGCGATCCTCCTGCCTTGGCCTCCCAAAGTGCTAGGATTACAGCGATGAGCCATTGTACCTGGTCCTACATTTTCGATTAATATTAAATTAACCTTGAATACCTGAGATAAAACTTACTTGGTCATAATGTACTATTACTTTATATATTGCTAAATTCTATTTGCTAATGTTTTCTTGAAGATTTTTGTGTCTAGGCTGGGAGCAGTGTCTCACGCCTTCAATCCTATCACTCTGGGAGTCTGAGACAGGAGGATCACTTGAGTTCAGGAGTTCAAGACCAGCCTGAGCAAGAGTGAGACCACATCTCTACTAAAAATAGAAAAAATTAGCTGGGTGTGGTGGTGCACACCTGTAGTCCCAGCTACTTGGGAGGCTGAGACAGGAGGATCACTTGAGCCCAGGAGTTTGAGGTTGCTGTGAGCTAGGCTGACACCACAGTGAAGTAGGAAGGGAGCCCTCATCAGACACTGAATTTAGCAGCACTTTGATCGTAGACTTCCCAGCCTCCTGAACTTGTAACAGAAATAAATTTCTGTTATAAGCCACCTGGTCCATGGTCTTCTTTTATAGCAGTCCACATGAACTAAGACAATCACTATCGACAATCACCATGGACTAGTTTTGCCTTTTCTGGAACTTCATACAAATGGAATCATATAGGATGTGCTCTTTTGTGTCTGGCTTCTTTTGTTAAGCACAGTGCTTTGAGATCAATGCATGTTGTCAGGTGTATTCGTAGTTTGTTCTTTTTATCATTGAGTAATATTCCTTTGTATGGATATTTTAGAATTTGTTCATTCATTTCATGGACACTTCTATTGTTTCCAGTTTCTGATTATAGTGAAAAAAAACTGCTATGAACCTTCTGTGCAGGTCTTTTTTTGTATGGACTTATGTTTTTTTTTTGTTTTTTATTTTTTTTGAGACAGAGTCTCACTCTGTTGCCCGGAGTAGAGTGCCGTGGCATCAGCCTAGCTCACAGCAACCTCAAACTCCTGGGCTCAAGCGATCCTCCTGCCTCAGCCTCCCGAGTAGCTGGGACTACAGGCATGCACCACCACGCCAGGCTAGTTTTTCTATTTTTTTTTTTGGTAGAGATGGGATCTTGCTCTTGCTCTGGCTGATCTGGAACATAGGGGCTCAAGCGATCCTCCTGCCTTGGCCTCCCAAAGTGCTAGGATTACAGCGATGAGCCATTGTACCTGGTCCTACATTTTCGATTAATATTAAATTAACCTTGAATACCTGAGATAAAACTTACTTGGTCATAATGTACTATTACTTTATATATTGCTAAATTCTATTTGCTAATGTTTTCTTGAAGATTTTTGTGTCTAGGCTGGGAGCAGTGTCTCACGCCTTCAATCCTATCACTCTGG
>NW_012141747.1:2884046-2884536 GCF_000956105.1 Propithecus coquereli
TCTTTAGATGCTTGATATAGTTCAACAGTGCAGCCATGTGGGCATGGAGTTTTCTTTGAGGAAAAATTGTTAACTACAAGTTCAATTTCAGCAATCACATTACTGGGCATCTACCCAAAGGTAAAAAAGATGTTCTATAAAAAAAGACATCTGCACTAGAATGTTTATAGCAGTACAATTCACGATTGCAAAGATGTGGAAATAATCCAACTGCCCATCAATACATGAGTGGATTAATAAAATGTATGTATACCGTGTATGTATACCATATGTATACCATGGAGTACTATGCAGCCACAAAAAACAATGGTGATCTAGCACCTCTTGTATTATCCTGGATAGAACTGGAGCCCATTCTAAGTGAAGTATCCCAAGAATGGAAAACAAGCACCACGTGTACTTACCATCAAATTGGTATTAACTGATCGACACTTATGTGCACATATAGTGGTAACATTCATCAGGTGTCCGGTAGGTGGAAGGGAAGAGG
>NW_012141747.1:2886436-2963001 GCF_000956105.1 Propithecus coquereli
GGTTGGATATTATGTTCTATAAATGTCAATTAAGTTGGTTGACATTATTGTTCAAATACTCTTTTTGTCTATTTCTCCTATTAATTACTCAGAGACGCATGTAAATATATAAAGCTATGGCTGTAGGTTTGTCTATTTCTTTCTTTAGTTTTGTCCATTTTTTCCTGAATGTATTTTGATGCTCTTTTATTAAAAGCATACACAAATAAAACTGTTATGTTTTCTTGATTAACTGACTCTGTTATCATTATGAAATGTTCCTCTTTTACTTTTGAACTCTTCTGTACCTTTGTTTTTAAAGTGTGTATCTAATACATTGCCTATCATTGAATCATGCCTTTTTATCCAGTCTGACAAGCTCTACTTTTTAATTGAAATGTTTAACCAATTTTGCCAATCAACTTCTAGTTATTCCATCTGTTCTTTGGTCCTTTCCCCCCTCCCCCTTTATCCCTTCTTTTGAATTAATTGAACAATTTTTTGTATTCCATTATAACTCCTCTATTGACTTTGGGTCTTTTAATGGTAGCTCTGGAGATTAAAATATATATATTCTTAACTTATCACAGTCTATCTTTACTTAATGTTATACTTCTTATAAAATGTAAAAATCCTGTAGTAATATTTTCCATTTGTTTTCTTCCAATATTTGTGCTATTTTTCCTATATTTTAATTCTAAATGTGCTACAAATCTCATCATATAGTCTTAATATTTTTGTTTTAAATAGTCAGTTGTCTGTAAAGAAATTAAGAAACAAAAAATGGTATACTGTATTTACCATTCCTACTCTCTTTATTCCTTCAGGTACATTTGACTTTCCATCTGGTTTCATTTCCCTTCAGCTAAATGAACTTCCTTTAACATTTCTGGTAGTGCAGTGTATTGACGAATTCCTTCAGCTTCTGTTTGGTTTGAAAATGTTTTAGTTTCACTTTTATTTTTAAGGCTGTATTTGCTGTAAATAGAATTCTAGATTGATTTTTTTTTTTGCCTCAGCACTTTGAAGATGCCTCTCCATTTTCAGTTATTTTTATTGTTGTTCTATACACAATGTGTCTTATTTCTCTGCCTGCTTAAAAAATTTTCCCTTTGTTGTTCACAAGTTTTACTAAGATATTCCGAGATGTGGTCTTCTTTATGTTTATAATACTCAGGATTTGTTGTGCTACTTGGAGTTAAATTTGGTAATTTGATATATTTTATCAAATTTCAAAAAATTTTTGTCATTATACTTTCAATAGTTTTTTGCTGTAATATCTCTTGCCTCTCCTCCTGAGACTGAAATTACACATAAGCTAAAAATTTACAACAATTTCTATGTTGACAGTCCCATCTATATTTGCTTATTATAACCACATTTTCCTTATAAATCTTTGAATAAATATTTAGCAGCTTTTTAAGATTTTTTTGTCTGTTAATTATACTATCTGTGTCATCTCTGTGTCTATTTCTATAGACTGTTTTTCTCTTGGTATTAGGTCATATTTCCTACTTCTTTGTCTAGTTATCTTTTTTTGTGTGGTGTACATTGTGAATGCAATATTGTTGAGGACCTGAAATATATTATCTTCTTTTAAAGTGTATTGAATTTCATATTGGCAGGCAGTTAATTTACTGGCAACACAGGTTGGTTTTAGGCTTTGGTAGGACATGCTAGAGTAGCCCTTACTTTAGGACATAGCTTTTCTGGGGTCATAACTGAATATCTAGGATTCTTTCCTCTGGCTAATCAGACCTACAACATTTCCCAGCACCGTGCCATTTCTGGAATCTTCACTTACCTCCCAGTAGTAGTTTTCTACCAGGCCCTGTGGAATCTCACCTGTGCACATGTAGCTTGGTATTTGTCCACAGACTCAAGAGGTCAGTTATGCAGATTTCTAGGACTTTTTTCACTGCATGGTTTCTTTGGTATCCTCCCTCTCAAATTCCAGCAGCCTTATCAGCATTGAACTAATATTTTCCCTCCATCCAATGAAAACACTACTCTGTATTTCAGTTCCACTTTCATGCCACAGTTTAGAACATGCTCTCAAGCAGGAATCTGGCATAAATGTGAAGGCATTTCATGTGTTCTTCTTCTCTTAAGAGCCATAGCCCCACACTGTTTGTTACACAATGGCTGAAAACAGTTGTTTCATTTTTTTTTCCCAGTTTTATAGTTGCTTATGGTGAGAATGTAAGTCTGATACCCAATATTGCATCATGGACTGAACTAGCATGGCAGGCAGTGCCTATGCTGGAGGCTGGGAAACCTCTAGTAAGTCCCCCTTTTATAGATGGATTATGGAGGCTAAGAAACCCCATACATTTGCCCAATCAAAATCACTCAGGCTGTGGGTGTCAGAATCCCGATCAGATCCCTGACTTCTATCTCTACTTTTAGATCTCTCCCTACCATGTTTCATGTTATATCACAGCATGACAGCTCAGGCGGTGGGAGTCTCCTGTTCTTGTCCCTGCTGTGTCCTGGGCTAGTGCTTCAATCTTTTGGAAACTTTAAATAGTAAAGTGTACCA
Organism: Propithecus coquereli; assembly: GCF_000956105.1. Lineage (NCBI taxonomy): Eukaryota > Metazoa > Chordata > Mammalia > Primates > Indriidae > Propithecus > Propithecus coquereli. Next base: position 2,888,958 of record NW_012141747.1, read on the forward strand.
GGTGGGGCTTTGGGACTGGCCTGGATTGGACTCCATCCTCCACTTACTAGCTAACTGACCTTAGATAAGGTTCTTCATATCCATATCCTTATTTCCTTACTTACAACAAGAGGATAAAAACACTCACCTTTTGAGGGGTTGGCAATGATGTTCAGTGCTCAGCGCTGCGCCTGCTGTAGAGACATACTCTGTAAGTGTGAGCTAACCACATCAACCCTGGGAAGTGGGGCTGGGTGACTAACAAACGCCACTCTCTCTCTCTCTCTCTCCACACACGTGGCAAGCTTGGGTTGTTTTGTTTATTAAAGCATTTTGAGGCAACGGCACTTGGTGAGTCCCAGGTGTTATTAATATCTCTGAATCACTATGCAGTTCTATAAATACCTTTCTTTTCTCTAGCTGTTATTTTTCCGCCTTACCTCAAGAAAATGTCAGTCAGCAATGAAGTTATGAATTACTGGCTCCTTTATTCCCTGTTGTGTAATTAAGGAAGCGCTAGGTAAGAGAGCACGTGCTGAGGAAGGGGGTGGGTTACCGCGGCCGGCAGTGCCTGTGCTGGAGGCTGCCTTCTGCCTGCCTGGAAGGGCTGAAGGGACAGTCATGTGCGGAACAACTCTGGAGAGTAGAGGCAGGTACCTGTAGGCTGAAGTCGGAACCAGCCTCAGCCCATAAGGATTTTTGGGAAAAATCTTGTCTTGTCACCACCAGTTTTCCAACCTGGCAGGCATTCCATTTCAGTCTTGAGCATTTTACCTGCATCTCTTTTTTTTGCTTATCCATGAAATCCTACTACAATTAATCAGCTACCCGTTTCTGTCATACATTATGTCTATTTTTTTTTTTTTAAGTGAGTGTGAGGGCTTTCAGCAGAATTTTGTCCTTTCGATATATCTAACCACTTAGGACAAAGAGGAGGATCTTTACTGAACAAATCTGTCTCCAATGCCATTGATTTACGAAACACTGTACAGGATGAAGGGGGAAAGTGCTGTCAGGAAGAGAAAAACCATAGTTTCTAACAAAAAACGGGGCACTTGTTTTCTTCAGTCAACATCATGACTTCTTATTTAGTTGCATTAGGCTCTCAGAAAGAGAGAACTGGTAACCATCAAAGGAAATTGTGGAGAGAAGTTGTGAAGTAGCCTTCTTCAGGAGATATCTTTCAACGTGGGAGGCTTTGGAATTAGACAGACATGAGTTCAAATCCAGCTCTTCCCTTGCCTGCTCTGAACATAAGCAAGCGAAGTAACCCCTCAAATTCTCAGTTTTCTCATCTGCAAAATGGGAATAAGAATGGCTGTCTGATGGGGTTACTAGGAGCATTAATTGACAAGGCATGGTTGATATAGATGCTTGATAAAGGATTATTGTAATAATTATTGTTACCATTGGGAGGCTTGGCCTGCAGAGAGTCTGAGTGAAGTCTGTGTTTTAAATTAGGTTTAGGGAGGTTGCCCTGGAACTCTTTTGGACCACAAAATGTTTGGTCCCTCCCTGTCTTGACATTGGAGGCAGTGAATAGCACCACTCCTTGGGACTGCTGGATGGGGCCAACACTGCCCTTCTTTTCCCATAAATCTGTTCCCAGAAGCAAAAAAGGAACCCTGACACTCAGCTGCCTGCTTGTTGCCAGGGGAAGCTTTATGCTATTTTTTTTTTTTTTAGATTAGAAACCTAGGAATCCTCTGTGTGCCTTTGCCGTCTTCCTTTTCTACATCTAAGTGACCATTAGTCCTATAATTTTTTCATAATCTTATAACCTCCCTTTGCATTCCCCTGCAGTCACCTGCTTTAGGCCCTCCCCATGTATCACCTGGACAGTTGCAGTAGCCTCTGGTTGGCGTCCCTGCCCCAGTCAGAGCTGCCCATTGCCTTCCTCTGGCTTCCTGATTCTTCATGATCAAGACCTTGCAACGCCTCCTTAGTGCAGCACCTTTCACAGCGAGACTGCCAGGCCACCTGCTCTAGTCACCTGGATGCTTGTTAAACAGGCAGGTACCCAAGCCCTCTCCTTTTCTTCTGAACAGGATCATTGGTGGGAGGGGGCATTTGCATTTTAATCAGCCTTCTCAGATGATTCCTATATTCTTATATCATATCCTGAGCCTGAGTATTGCTGTCTAGTTGCTGAACACCCAGCCTGGCTTGCAAGGCAAGACCTGCCCTCCTCTTTACACCCCACTTATTTCTCCTGAGTCTGCTGAGCAGATCCTCTGGTGGATTTACCCAACAGTCATCCCCACCCCCAATCCTTTTGTCCTGCTGGCAGAGTGTGGATTCCCACAATTAAGGCTAAAACATGCCCCATACATACTTCTCAGCCTTCTTTGCAGCTGGGGGTGGCCAGTGAGGGAAAGCCTTCTGGTAAGGAGGGATTCTGGTAAAAGTCTCCCTTCCTCAATCAAGAGGCAGAGACACCTATGCCTGTCTTTCCATCTGCCACTCCCTTGCTTCCTTTTATCCAATGTGGTTGAGCAGGTTGTCCAGCTGTGGTGGCCATCCTGTTTCCTGAGGTGACAAGTCTGTGGATGAGAAGCCACCATGCTGGAGAGTGGTGGAGTGGGGGATGGATCGACCTGGAGCCCTCAACAGGACTGCTGAGCTGTTGCACCCAGCTGCCCCAGGCCCCTCATTATGGGCTGTCACGGGATGTCGTCACTGGGCAAGCCATGGCTGGCCTGATTTTCTCTTCCTTGTGACTAATTCATCCATCATGCTCAGGACCTCAGGCTTTGGCTTCTCATTACGCGGCTCCTGATACCCATCCTTGTTTCCCTGGGCTTCTCCACATCGTGCGCACTCTTTGAGAACCAATTTGAGTCTTCCTCTCCTCTTTCCATGAATCTTTGCCAATGGCAACAGGCTACATTAACCTCTCCCTTCTTTGACCTTATACTGCACTTAAAAGTCTGAACCCACAGATAAACACTTGTCATTTATTTGTGAGAATTCATCTTCCTTGCCATCTGGATTTTAAGCACTGTATGCTGCTTTTGTTTTATCAAATTTCCCAGAATAGTGCTGGGTAGCTGGGTATAAATAGGGGCTCAAAAAAAAAAAAAACCCACTGATAATTGATGGTAGATTGATTGATTTTTTATCTAGGACAACTACAACTGAAGCAACGTTTTCAGTCTTCCTTGATTTGCTATGCAAGCTCCGTCATGGATGAGTGGAACATAAATCTTCAGTTAGACCCAGTTCAAAGTTTTCACAGACTCAAAATATTGCATCCAACATTGATATTTTATTAACCACAATTAATAAATTCTGTTCTTGATAGCTATATAGATCTCCAGAGAGATAGAAAGGGAAATACTCTTGAATGAAAAAAAAAATTACAAAAATAAGAACAAGGACAACAATAACAAAACGACATGAACGCCAGCAAGTAAAGACCCTGCATGAAAAGGAGTGAAATGAAGTCAGTTGAAGACCAGGGGGGTCTCCTGTCCCGCTTCCCTCTCCAACCACCCCCTCTGCAACTTCCTAGACTGTAGGCAAAGTTCACTGGAGTCTGTTTAAAAGACTTGGTAACTTTATAGAGTAAATACATTTTACCTACGCATTTAAGTCGCGTGAGCTTCAAGATAGCTCAAAATATTTGCCAATTTTCTAAGTGGGGTTTCAGTTTTCTGATTCTCTCTCACTGAACTTTTTGTGCCCACTTGTATTCTGTTACCTGAGGCAAGGGTCATCTTGTTATACTTTTATATCTTCTCTTAATTCTCGCCACATGTTGTGTCTCTTAGATCCAGATTTCAGGTTTAAATTTGGAACCGAGGGAAGGGAGCTAACATTTATTGTGGGCCTACCATTTGCCAGCACTTTATATAAGAATCACATTTAATCTTTTCAGAAGCCAAAGGAGGTAGATAGTATTGTTCTCATTTTATGGATGAGAAAACTGAGGCTCTGAGAGGTTAAATAACCTAGAGCAAAGCAATGCTGGGACTAATACCTGTGTGAGAACCTTTTCAGTTCTATGTGACAGGAAGCCCGCTCAAACTGGCTTAGCAAGCAAGTGGCTTACTGATTCCCTCAACTGAGAGATGTAGGTAATTCCGACACAACCAGGTCTGGAGGCTGAGATTCTCCTCAGGACTCAGGCCTGGCTGTGTTTCCAGCTCTCTCTGTTCTCATTTGGGCCCTTCCTGATCTTGCAGGTCAAGATGGCTCCAGCACTCCAAGCTGACGACTTATATTCTCAGCTATCCCAGCAGGAAGAGCACTGCTCTTTTTGATTGTTCCATCAAAGGTCCAGAACTGAATTTCACTGGCCTGGTTTAGATGCCATGTACTATGATCTGCATTTTGTGCATCTCCGTCCCCGGATTCCTACGTTAAAAGCTAGCCCCCAATGTGAGGGTACTTAGAAGCGGGGCCTCTGATAGGTAATTAGTTCATGAGGGTGGAGCCTTCATGAATGGGATCTGTGCCCTTATAAAAGAGGCCCAGAGAACTCCCTCCCCCTACCCCATGAGAGGAGACAGTGAAAAGACAGCCGTTTATGAACCTGGAAGCAGGTCCCCACCAGACACCGAGTCTGCCAATGCGTTGGTCTTGGACTTGCAGCCTCCAGAACTGTGTGAAATAAATGTGTGCTGTTTCTAAGCCACCTAGTGTGTGGTGTTCTGATATAGCAGCCCGAGCTGAATGGACACCGGGCTTACCCCTGAACAAATCTTGTGGCTGGGCCTAGGTGGCGTGCTCGGCCCCTGGGTTGGGGGCAGGGTGGGTGGAACAGGGGAGGGTGTATCTCCAGAGTAAAGCGAGGGCTGTATTCGGCAGAAGGGGAAATGGATGGTGGGAAGGCAGAAACAAACGATGCTCAGCCCAATATCCACAGCTGTCCGCCCCTGGACCTCACTGAAGGGGGATGCATGAGACCAACTCACCAGGGCCCTCCACCCAGGAGGCTAGAAAGAGCAGACTCTAACCAAACACCCCTTCTCCGTCCTAACCCTGTACGTTTTCCACGTTATCAGGTGGGGAAAATGGAAAGCAACTGTTTCTCCCGGTCCGAGGAGCCCTTGTAGCTCACGGGATATGGTTGTGTATTTGTGCTTCATAACACGGAACAGAAATTAGGGGGACTCAGAGATCAGGGGGAGAGGAAATGCACACCACAGTGCTTCCTCCACGCCTAGCCTGTAGCAGAACTGCAGCTCCGGAACCTTCCCCTTTCCAGCTCTGCCGCTGCCCTGGCGCCAGCCTCCTCCTCTGCGGGAGTCGGTTACAGCCCTGAGGCACCCTGTCTCGGTCCCTCATCTACACAGATTCTCAGTCACCCATATTTCACCCAGGCATAGGCAGATCCCTCAGCCCACAGCCAGGTTAACAGGGTAAGTGTTTCCTCTGAACATCACCTCCGACCCTTGACCTCAGGCAAGTTACTGAACCTCTCTGTGCCTCAGTTTGCCTTATCTAAATAAATTAAGGTAGGTTAAACCCTCAGCACAGCGCTGGGAGCATACACAGTGGGCATAAGCCTTAGCTGTTATTCTTATTAATATTACCTCATCTGGTAATAATAATTTGTGAAATTATTTGTGACACTCAACAACAATTTGTGAAAATTAAATGAGAGAATATACATGAAGCACTCAGAATAGTGACTGGCACGTAAGTCAATGCTTAATAAATGCTTGTCCTTAGTAATCAGCAGGACATATGGTCCCTTACTTCATGGCCAGTCTCACAACCTTGGCTGCCTGTGGAATCAGCTTGAGGAGTTTTTCAAAACGTGCCCATGTCTGGGCCTCACTCGGGCGAGTGGGTCTCAGCCTTGGCTGCCCACTGGGGAGCTTTCAGAGCTGTGGGTCCCCGAGCCCCATCCCGGAGACTCTGATGGAAATGTTCTGTAGTGTTCTGGGGACTGGGATTGTCAGCACTTCCCAGGTGGTTCCAGTAGGCGGCCAGAGCTGAGCGCCCTTCCTTAGAAGGGCCTAACTGAAAGAGAGGACGCGTGAGACAAAGTGGCAGGCGTGAGAAGCCACGTCTGCCCATTTCTGTGCCAGCATCATCTCACAAAGCCCCGAACTTGTAACAACATGCAGCTTTCCAGAAAAGTGCTTTCAAGACAAAGTAGGACAGTGCACACAGCCCCTCATGTCTCTTGCCCGAGTCACTATATTCCCTAAAAGATAAATGACCCTAGTCCTTGCCTCTTTCTACACATAAAGTAACATCCGATGGGGTCAGTGATCACACTTCTGTAGTCCAGACCAAACGTACGTTGGTAATCTATAACCAGATGTACGCTTGCACCCAAACTTTCGCGTGATTTTGCGCGTACTGAATCTTCACCGCTTGTATGTAAACTGTGAACTGAAACACTGTGCTGGAGAGTCTGACAGAACCTCTCTGCAAGACTCCCCCCAGCCCGGCCTCAGTCTACAGTCCTCAGTGAGAATAAAACTCTAATTCTTTAAAAGCATGATTTTTATCTTTAGTTGACAGACATAACAGGTAACATAATAAGGACATAGTAGGTGGGAGGAAATGTCCAGTGGCTCTGAGGCTAGTAGACAGGTGCAGGCAACTCTGAGAGTCCTGGGCACGGACCCCTCGAGGGTGTCCGGATGCATATCGAGCCTCGGAGCAGCTGGTGGTGACCACAGATTCCAACCACAGGCTTAGCCCCTCCAGAGACAGCGCAGCCCTGCAGAGCCAGCTCGTGCAAACATCAACCTTCCAGGTAGGGTTGTGGGGAGAAGACACTGTTCCAATCTGCTGACCTGCTAGATTTGGGTATCTAGAAAGCCTACGCCTGACTCTGGCCATGACAAAATGCTTCAAGATTACGAGACATGATTTCTCACGGGTGAGGGCTGTCTTTTCCTGCACTGATGTGCGCCTACAGGAAACACCAAGGCAGGGGCTGTGTTGGGAACAAAATCAGCATGGCCCCTGCCTTTGCGGGCTTTACGGTCTAGAGAGGGACGCTGATGTACAAACTGGAAGGCCCACAGAGGTGCCTTGTTTATGGGGTGTAGACGCTGTTCCCTGAGCTGGCAAGCTGTGGGGACCAGCAGTTGTTAGGGGGAGCACTGGGGGTGCAGGTGGCCCCCGGGGCCCCTCTAACCTTCTGGGATGGCTTCCTCAGGGGCACTGGGCTACGTGCTGAGGGAGGAGAAGGGACAGCTGGGGGCTGGCGGGGGAGCGGCAGGCGGCAGGGCTCCTATTTTTGTCTGTTTCCCCGTTTTGAACAAATTTGCCAGGCAGGCTTTCCCTGAACTCTTGGATGCAAAAGGAGGAGCAGGATCAGAATCAGACGATGTCCTCCCACCCTGAGCCCGGCCGGTGCTAGACTAGCTAATCCAAGGATTAGCTCCCCCATCTACTACCCAAGGACCCCGAAAGTGCTCTGACTCTTAGAAACGAGAGGCTGCTCTTGAGGGCCAGGGAGCTCCTGGAGGAACAGATGCGCGAGCTTGCTGCTCAGGGGAAGCAGGGCGGGGCGGAGGCTGGGTCTGCCAGATGCGTTTTCCTCTGAAGTGAAGCACCTCTCTGAAGATTCGACTGTTCCCATGGTAATTCGAGTCAAACCATGGGGGAAGTAGCTCGTCACCGCATGGTCAGTTTGACATAAAATGTGGTTTTTAAATAATTTCTTTTGACTGGATCTGTTATCAAAAATCCCACCCATCTCCAGAGTATATATTGCTATTTTTAAAAGCGAAAATTGTGGAAAAGTGCATCCTTACCAAAATATCAAAATAGCCCCCTCTTTCTTCTCTCTCTCTCTGCCTTGAAGCCATCAAATTGATTCAGCTCAAAGCTAAATATAGGGATGACTAACAATGATTTCCACAAGAGCCTTAGAAATCGCTTGTAAGCGAGCAAATGGAAAATAGATTATCCAGCAACCACATCAACCAGCGTTTGCAACAACGGCCTAAATCCAGCTACTGGGCTGAAATGAAAAGTAACGCTCTTTCCCTAGGCCCCGAGCAGGAGAAGGGAGACACAGGCGGCGCCCAGGGCCCTCAAGACGGGTCTGGCTGTGGCCGTGGCCCCCTGGGAGGGGCTGTGGAGCTGCACCACTGTGGGTCCCACAGAGGGTTTTCTAGAAATTAAGTAGTTTATGAGTCCTGGCTTTATTTTTCACAGGAAATGAGACCATCCACACATTTTGCATCTCTGAGGAGGCCTGGAATATGGAAATAGCAGGCCAGAGAGGGCAAAGGTGAGTGGGCCAGAGGCCTGGCCCAGAATCATGACCAAACAGCTCCTGCGGACAGGAGAAGTTCCTCCTCCTCCTCCTCCTCCTCCTCTCCCTTTATTAACCTGTGCACAGCACTAGGACGGCTCAGGCCTGGCAGGCCGCTTCAGTGCCATCCCGATACCTGGGCAGGAGGGGCTCCTGCTCTTGGCCCTGTGCCCCCAAGGGCCCACCCCCCACCCCACAAGGTAAGTGGCCCAGAGCTCAATGGGACCTGTGTGCCCAGAGTTCCTGCCTCACCTTCTAGACCAGGCTTTGCAAACTACTCTTGGGGCCACTTGTTTTCATTCAACTCATGAGCCAAGAATGGTTTTTATATTTCTCAATGGCTGTGAAAAATCAAAGGGAGAATGACATGTGAAAATTACATGGGATTTAAATTTCGGTGTCCATAAGTAAAGTTTTATTGGAATATTACCACATTCTCTTGTTTGCATAGTATCTACACAGTTTTCCCCATACAATGGCAGATTTGAGAAGTTATGACAAGGACGATAAGGCCCACAGAGCCTGAAATACATAGTATGTGGCCGTTTGCAGAGATCTTTACCAACCGCAGGTCTAGACCATGCTCAGTGTACCTGGGAGCCCAGTGCTCTCTGCCCACAGGGCCCCAAGCCCCTTTTGTCTGTAGGATGGGGCTTCCCTGGGCTTTCTTTGAGAGGGTGGCCAGGGGGCGACTGTTTGCAGGGAGCTTAGGATGGAGCTTCTGCAGTACTTGCCAGGCCCCTCAGTATGTGAGAAGCTGGGGCACTCCTGGGCTGGGGGCCTCAGAGCTGGCCCTCTCTGGCCACCATGTTCTAGCATGGAACCCTAAGGAGTCAAACATTTGATATTAAAACTCAGCTTTTTAGGTTTGTCAAGAGAGGAAGGCTGACTATTTTTTATGTTAGAGTTAGCTTGGTTTGTAACTTTTAAACGTTTAGCAGAATAGCATGGGGGCCTCCACGTATGTTCATGCCCTGGTGGTCAACGTTATTCATGCAGTGTCGGGGGTGCCCTAGACCACTCTCTTCTGCCCCCAGCAGTTGAGGTGCTCCTCACCTAGAGCAGCAGGGATTCCTCCCAAACCCAGGCTGGCCAGATGTCCTTGCTATCATACTTACATGGCTTAATTCGGTACTCACAAATTAATGAAACGTGGATGTGAAAATAAAGAGATTTTAAGTTGAAAAGATCCAAGAAAGACGACTCTCTAACAAACAATGGTTTTGACATAGGAGAGGGCAAGACAAGTTTATATGACTGGGAGGAAATTGGATCTTCAAAGGATTCTTGCTTCACATATGGCTACCTTCACTCCATGTTTAGAATCAAGACTGCAGAGTGCAGCTTATTTGTCACATTTGTGATTTACAGAAGGAAGAGGACATGAAGTTCCAGTCAAAAGGACAAGACAGGCCAGGGCCTTGACCCCACATCAAAAGCCAGGCAAATCAGCGTGCATTTATGTGTTTCATGTGAAATATGTTGAATATCTTTATCACCGTTTGATTCCCTACTTCATATCTTTGATTAACATTTCAGTTAACAATTCCATATGAACAATTCCATATAAGATGCCATCTTGTGCTGTCATATGGGACACAATTCAGCCCTGTAGGGAACATGGTACTGAAAGGTACTAAAGCTTTCCAAGCATCATTTCATTTAATTCTCACAAGTCCAATGTGACAGATGCTCCTATAGCCCTTGAGCTATAGATAATGCAACGGAAACTCAGAGAGGGTAAGCCACTTGCCCAAACTCACACACCTAGTAAGCACACAAAGGCTTGAATGTAAGTTGGCCTGACTCTGGACTCGAGCTTAGCTTCTGTGCCATCCTCCACATGGCAGTTCCCCCAATATGTGCAGAATAAATGAATGAATGAACGATAACCCACAAGTGGCAGCTCCTGCTGACTGCGTTCTGGTTCTCTGGGGGGTCGGTGTGCCGGGGAAAAGCACAGACAAAGCCATAGGCAACACACGGCACGTAGTCCTGGACCGTCCATTTTACTGAATGGTAAACAATTGAAGACTTTTTTAAATGTTTAAGTGAACTTGTAGATACCATGGAATGGGGTGCAGAACATTGTGTGACTTCTAAATATAAAACAGAAGACTTTCAGAAAACTCTGCGGCTCTGGGCTGCTTTGGCCTACATCTCCAAGCCCCGCAGAGCTCGCTGTCGTTACGGGCTTTGGTGGGAATCTGAGCCGCGCAGTGCTGTGGGATACGACAGAGATGCCGCAGGGGCAGAAGGAGAAAGGCACTTGTGTGAGCCTTGCCCAGCATTGCCGGTTTTATGTTGACATGAGGCAGAGGGTCTGTGGGACAGAGTGCCTCACAGTGGGACCCGGGAGCAGGGCGGAGAGGCGCGGACTCACGCTGGGCGCGCAGGAGGTAAGTGCTGGAGAGGGGAGAAGGCTGCCACGTGCGAGCCCTCTGTGGAGGCTGCACCGCGACAGTGGCGAACGGGAAGCGAGTGTTCTCCTGGCAGAGACTGAATAACGCCTCCTGCCCAAGAAAGCGAAACCAGGGGAAGGAGGCATTTGAGACGCGCGCGCATCCCATTCTGCAAGGGCAGATCCAGGAGGCTGGGCCAGCCCTGCCCCAGCCCTGGGCAGGGGCCACTGTTGCCCTGCTTCCCGGTAAAGCCTGTGATGGTTCATTTTACTTGTCAACTCGATTGGCCACGGGGTGCACAGATTAAACGTTATTTCTGGGTGTGTCTGTGAGGGTGTTTCTGGGTGCGAGTGGCACTAGAATCGGTGGACCCTCCCCAGGGTGGGCGAGCATCACCACATCTGTGCAGGGCCTGAGTGGAACAAAAATTAGAGGAAGGAAGATTTGCCCTTTTCTCCTGCCTCGCTGCTTGAGCTGGGGCATCTCATCTCGTCTCTGCCCTCTGCCTGGGATTTATACCATGGGCTGCCCTGGTCCTCAGGCCTCCAGGCTTGGCCTGAATTATACCTCTGGCTCTCTGTTTCTCTGGAGACTCCTGGCTAATACAAGCCGCATCTCAACCTGGGCTATGGCGAGGCTGTAGGATGCCTGGAAGCCCTGCAAATGGCCATGTTCACGCACTGTTATGGGAAGAAGACCTGTAGGGACACAGAATCCCCCAAAAGGTGAAGAGCCATTGCTTCAAAGAGCCCCAGGGTAGAACAGGCAGGCTTAGGGCCGCCCTGTCCTGAACCTGATGGGCCTAAAGGAGCCTTTCTAGCAAGTTCTCTTATCTTCACAGAGCGTGGGCTCCAGCCTCTCCCACTGACAAAAGTGGATGGATTTATGACTTATGTAAGTGTCCTGACCTCCACTGGACTGATAAAGGCAAAGGGGCAGCTGATGAATGAAATCTGAGCTGCTCGGCGAGGCGAGGCCGGGAATAATAATATGTTATACTCCCGCCGGAGCATGCGTGAATTTATTTAGTGCAGATGACGGTGTTACCAGGTTTGGAGGAAGAGCCTAGGGCTCCAAGAAGATAAGGGTCCTGTTCAAAGTCACAAAACTGGTGACTAAGACCACAGCCACTCATGAGCCAGATGCCCTGGGATGAGTTCCTGACTGTCTCCAGGCTTGTTTCTATCTATAAAGTGTGATTCATAGGGTCGTTGCGGAGAGTCAAGGATAGAATGTGGAGAGTCAATGGCATGAGGCGTGTAGAGAGTTTACAAAGTGAAAGGTGAAGTCGCTGCTTGATAACTGTTCGTTATTAGTATACTAACAATAGTGACTTTATTAAATGCTTCTGTCACAGACTGTTGGGGGAAAGAGGAAGAACAGAAGGTACTATTGGAATCAATCCTGCCATTAACTTGTACCTTGTATATGACCACACTGAGTAGAATGACTGACCAAAACAAAAAGCAATAGTGGCAATTCTACCAAGGACTGCTTCTGTGCCTGCCCCACACAGACTGAATCTCTCCCTTAACAACCTGCCCTGTAGATGGAGAAGCTGAGACTCCAAGGGATTAAGTACCACTCCCAAGACGCCTCAGCCTGACAAAGTGGAGGCAGGACATGGACGGACTCTGTCAACTGCTGAGCTCTGTTTCGGGAGCAGAGGGGTGTCTGGACCACAGAGCACGAGCAGAGCCTGATCCTCTGTCAGAGACTGGAGTCATGTGGGGTGAGGGGACTCTTAGATGTAGGTCGCCAGCTCGCTTCCCCTCCTCACCTCATTAGAAGCTTCCTCCGAATCCACACCTTGCCAAGAAGCAAAGCTAGAAAGCTCATAAATCAGAGAATCGCTGAGTGGCAAACAAGCTCCTTTCAGAATTGCACGAAAGGAAGTGATGCTTCCCCAGGGGCTGCACAGATGCTGTTCGTGAGCAGAGGAGTGAGAGGGACTTGGCCCTGCGCCCTCGAAGACACAGGTGTGCGCTGCAGAGGGGCCTGGCGGGTCCTGCGTCACCCCTCCTCCCCAGCACCGGCCACACCACTCCCTGCCGTGCCCACCCACGGCCTCCAATCACCCCCGGACACGGTCAGGCTCAGTGCCCTCAGGGCCCTACCGTCTGGCGCTGCCCGCTTCTCCCCCAACCATTTTCGCCAGCCACATTAGCTTCTGAGCTTTTCTGGAAAACCCAAGCCGGCTCCCACCTCAAGGCCTTGCTGGCTGTTCCCTCTGCCCGGGGGCTCATTCCCCAGTTCTTCAAAGAGCTGATTCTGTTTTGTGATTCAGATTTCAGCTCTTCAGTTACCTCTGGGGAAAGTTCTTCCCCATGTAGATCACACTCTGAAGCCAATCACAGTGACACTGACCTTTGTAATTTTCTTTACAAAGCCTTTAAAATCATCACCTACAACTGTGACCTTATTTATTTCCTTCTCCTGTGCCAGAAGGTGAACTTCGGAAGCTGAGGCCTGCCTGTCCTAATCACTTGTGCTCCGAGTGAGAACAGTGAGGGGCAGAGTGGGCCCTGGAGTACTCGCTGAGGCCCTCCGAATCAGCCAGGAATGAAGCTCCGGCCCCTCCGCCTGTGCACCTTTCGGGGGTGCTCCAGGTGGCGCCTCCAGCTTCTGGGCGGCACTCACCGCTCCGGTCCATGCTTAGGGCATCTCCTGGCATTGCTGCTGTGGGCTGTTGCTTTAGGAAGACAGTGGAAGCATGGCCAGGAGAGGCCAGCAATGTTCCTAGAGTTTTTATTTTTTAAGTCTGAGGGACCAGAAACAGTCACATGTTGCTTAACGACAAGGATATGTTCTGAGAAATACTTTGTTAGGTGACTTCATTGTTGTGCAAATATCACAGAGTGTACTTACACAGCCCTAGATCGTCTAGCACACACCTAGGCTATATGGTGTGGGCCATTGCTCCTGGGCCACACACCCATACAGCGTGTTACTGTACTGAATACTGCAGGCAACTAAAACACAGTGGTAAGGATTTGTGGATCCAAACATATCAAAACACAGAAAAAGTACAGTAAAAATATGGTATTATAGTCTTATGGGACCGCTGTCATAAACGTGGTCCGTTGTTGACCAAAACATCGTTATGCAGCACATTACTGTATCGTCATCTTTGACCAACTGTGTGTATGCCCGGTAGCCCTGATCCTAACCTTGACCTATGAGTTCATGTGAGATGGGAATGACGCAGAATGGAAGGACAGTTGGCTTACAAGCCAGACGACCCAAGTCCAGGTTCCAAATCTGCCTTTCCGAGCTGGGTGACCCTGAGTAACCACAGAGCATCTGAGCCTTGGTCTCCTAAAGTGAAATGGTGGAGTGCGTGGATTTGGGAGTCAGACAGACTTAGGTCTGAATTTTGATTAGTCCACTTACTGAGTTAGGCAGGTTACTTAGCCTCCCTCTGTCCTGGTTTCTTTATCTCTGACATGGAAATCTTCAAACCATCTCAGAGGGAAGTCATCAAGATTAAATGAGACGATGCTTGTAAAATCCATAGTTCTGGGCCAGGCACAGGACTCCATGATTGTTGCTGGTTGCTTGCTACTTGATATGGCCTTGACTGCTACGACCACTGGCCACCCAGCAAAGGATGCGGCTGTCATCTCCTGACTTAACAAGTAAACCCTCACCTGAGGCTTTGGCTGAGTGGTTCTCGAAGTGTGGTCCCTGGGCCAGCACCATCGGCATTACCTGGAAACTGCTGAAAATGTAAATTCTCAAGCTCCACTGTGGACCTACTAAATCAGAAAGCCTGGGGGGCGGGGCCTGGCCATCTTCAGCAAGTCACTTCCAGGCGATTCCAGGTGATTCTGATGCCCGAGCATGTTGAGAACCACGGTTTTAGCCCCAATCTTTTAAACTCTTACTTCGCATTAGAATCACCTGATGTGCTTTAAGAACATGCTAATGCCTGGCTCCATTTGTGGGGATTCTGAGTTAGTTGGTCTGGAAAGAGACTCTCAGTGAAAAAGAATCAATAAGGGGTGTGTGTGTGTTTATATATACAGTATGTATGTACATGGAGAGAGAGAATTTATTCTAAGGAATTGGCTCATGTGATTGTGGGTCTAGCAAGTTCAAAATTTGCAGGGCAGGCCAGCAGGCTGGAGACTCGGGGACAGCTGGTGTTGCAGCTGGAGTCTGAAGGCCGTCTGGAGACAGCATTTCCTCAGGGGACTTTAGTCTTTTCCTCAAGGCCTTCAGCTGATTAGAAGAGGCCCACCCACATTATGGAATGTAATCTGCTTTACTCGGCGTCTACTGACTTAAATGTTAATCTCATCCTAAAAATACCTTCACAGTGACATCCAGATGGTGTTGGAGAAAATGTCTCGGTACCCTGTTCTAGACAAGCTGACACATAAAACGAACCATTCTGGCTGGGCAGCAGGGGAGTAAGGCTACAGAAGCCTCCCTCCTGGTGGAGGGATGTTGCCTTGTTCAGAAAGAACTTACATTCTAAACAAGGCCAGCAAAACAAAGAGTGCAACCCTCTGCCCCGGCCACATTTCACACAGACTCTGGGTCTCAGTTTCCTCCCGTTATCACTGCAGGCAGAGGTGCTGTGGCAGAGGGAGACTCGCCTCACCATGTGTACCCTCTTGTTTGGAGGCTGTCACCCTGAAGGTGCCCCCTGGGAGCACTCAGCCTGTGGGGGCCTGCATTTCCAGTTCAATTGCAAGGGCGCTGCGTGCCCCTCTCTCAGGTCCTGTGTGGAAGGATTGAGAAAAACAAACAGGGCCCTCCTGCATATCGACAAGGGCAGGCAGAATGGAGGGTTCTACGGGTCGTTCAGACAGTGCTCTGGTGGGTACTGCAGGTGACATGCCCTGGCACGGTGCCGTAAACAGAGTGCTCTATGACAAAGCAAGACCAGCCAGTCTCCTTGGTCTGCCCGCAGAATCTTCTTCACCCAGCCCTGCCACTCTGTGCCCCCGCCTTGCTCCTCAGCACGTAATTATATACGTCAGTTTAGCCTCTTTCCCGGCTTTGGGGTTAGGGCAGGCAGGGGAAATTGTGCTGCTGTGGCAGGATTCATGGAGGCAGCCTGAAGGAAGTGGGAAGTCTGGGCAAAGCGCTCCGGGTGAAGCACGGTGCGGAAACAGGCAGTGACGGGGCCTCCACAGGGGCCTGGGTACTGCTCTCACAGGGCCACCCTGGACCGAGCACTAAGGAGAAGAAGTGTGCTAACTTCATTTTTCAAAAAGCACATTTATTTTGTTTAAAGGACTGCCTTTTGATGAGATGCTCTCCTTTTTCTAATACTTTAGAGAGGATGGTAGATGGTCGCGATAGTGACAGTAGCTGATGGGGTTTGGTTTTTTTCTTTCACGTGTCTGCATGGCATAATTTGTCAGCCCTTTGTTTGTTCTCCAGCTTAGAGGGAGGGCAGTGAATGTTGGGGTCCTTGCAATCCAAAAGTTTAGCGAACCATTGATTTAGATTCTAGAACCTTCTTCACCCGAAGTGGCTTTGACTGATTTCTGTTTTTAAAGTAGGATCTTTGAACTTAACCCCTTTGCATCCTTTCTCAACCTGGATTTACTTGAGCTGGCCAGCAACTAAAAGGCCAGGGGTAAATCGCGGGCCCCCCTTACTGTCACGCCACTATCATGCAAATCATTAGGAGGTGAGTGAGAACCCACAGTCTGGCAGGCACTGAGCCGAGACTGTTAACAAGGCACAAGCACTACCTCTCCGTAACTTGTAACTCGTAAGTAAAGAGAAGCACACAGCATTGGCTGCCCCACTCTGTTTTTTCTGCCATTTCCTCCTAGATATTTTTTTCAATACAATTTATGAATTGAAATATGCAGTTTCCTTGTTCTTGTGAGGAAACCATTCACGTAGTTTGGCATCCCCAGCCTGATCCATTAGGTTTTCTCTGCTTCCCCCTCCAGTGCAATGATTGGTTCAGGATGGGCAGAGGCCCGAGCTTTGGGCCAATCAGACCAGGCTTGGGGCTTTCGTTTGAGCTTTGGGAGTAGATGCGCAGTCTGTTTCATGGGGTGCAATAGTCTGAGGACAATACAAGCCCAGAGCTGCCAGTGGGCCTCTTTGCTACCTGTGGTGCAGGCCTGCGGATAATAAAGGTGATATGGAGAGAAGAGCTGAGCGATGGAGTGAGAGAGCTTTAATAACATTGTTTGAATCTCGCTTTCCATCACGCTGAAGCCAGCTGCACCCTGGGACTTCTCAGTATGCTCCCTTAAAGCACTCTGAATTTGGTTTTGATCATTTGTGTCCAAAAAAGTCCTGAGAAACACTCCCTAACATTTGATGCTCTTTCCACCAAAACTCTTGCTTCCACCCAAAAGCCCTCTGCACAAATGTCATTGGAAATCCACTGGCCTAATGCAACAGGCTGAGCTTATGCCATTATCTTTAAAATCCTATGTGAGAAGTTCTTCCATGAAATCAACCAGACATTTTGGGACCAGCTCGGAATTTCCATGGCTGCAAAGACAACCGCCTGACATTATTAACCGGTTCTGATGAGGAGCCTGCAACCTAACTGCTTTGGACTTAGGTGGGCAATTTACTTAACTCCAGGAGCTCTGTTTCTACATCTGTAAAATGGGGACAGCAGTACAAGCCTTGTGGGCTTGTTCAATTTCATTCACTTCAATTCAGTTCAATCCTTTTCCAAATAGCTCAGGTCAACTCCATTCATCCAGTTCCATCCCCATGAGTAAGGGCCAATCAAGTGACGTGAGCTGCACTTAGTGAGACAACCTCCTCCATCCCCTGGCCAGGGCTCAGGCTTGGCCAATTAGGCTCCCTCTCCAAGGAATTGGGGACTGTGTCCCAGGAGCTCTGCTCTAGAGCTCAACCTGGGGCACCAAGCTTCATCCTCTATGAGAGGCCCAGCGAATGGCACAGAGGAACAGAGAGCCCCAGAGAGAGACATTCGTAACCCTAGAGAGAGGGTTCCCCCAGGTCCCACGCTTGTGAGGCCCAGGAGACCTCCCACCTTGGCGTCCAGGAGGCATCTCAGCATATGGCCACTAAGATCCCTTTTGGGCTATAGATAGCTGGAGAGGTAGGTCTCTTTTAATTACTCCTAAAAGCAGCAGCTAATCCCTGAAGACGGTTCTTAGCTGAAAATCACTCCCTGCTTCCATAAGCCTATGGGAGCTCCAGTCTACCCCTCTGTAAGATGTGCTATCAAAGTTGCTTCATCTCATAGGAATGGGGATCAGTTGAGATAATGGATAAGGAAAGAAATCTTAAACTTAGAAGGAAATCATTTCCCCTGGGGACAGTTGTACTTTCTCCCCTTCTGAGCTTTGGTACTAAGGTGAGCATCACATGCCTCTTCTCCTTATCACTGTAGGCTCTGCACAGAGCTCACTTCTTGAACTTACTCAAAAGGGGCCAGCGAGGCTGAGTGGTGTGTAGGATAACTTAGGGTGCAAAGAGGCCCTTTTACGATGCAGAATGTTCTTCCTATGATCCTGAAATTCCATAATTAGAGGTTTATTTCCCCATGACTTGAAAATGTACTTGAATCTCTTATTAAAATGCAGACTACGCAAAGAGTTCTTAGATTTGACACCAAAATCATGACCTATAAAAGAAAATTATGTGTTAGTCTTCTCAGGCTTCCATAACAAAATACCATAGCCTGGGTGGCTTAAACAGCAGAAATTTATTTTCTCATAGTTCTTCAGTTTAGAAAGTCCAAGACCAAGGTCAGGTAGGGTTCAGTTTCTGGTGAAGGCTCTCCTCCTGGCTTGTAGATGACACCTTCTCACATACCACATTTAACCTTTATCACCTTGCAGGCCAAAAATAGAGTTACATTGAGAGTTAGGGCTTCAATATATGTATTTTGGAAGTATACAATGCAGTCCACAGCAGATGAAAGGACAAACTACAGACCGGAAGAAAATATTTGCAAACCACATATTCAACAGAGAACTTGTATGTAGAGTATATAAATCTCACAAAATTCAATAGTAAAAAAAAATCCAATTAGAAAATGGGCAAAAATTCTCAACAAAATTTTAGCAAGTTGAATCTAACAATGTATAAATCCCATGATCACATGGGATTTATTCACATATGAACAACTAGTTCAATATTTGATAATCAATCAATGTAATCTACCATACCAACAGGCTAAAGAAGAAAAATATGATCATTATTAATTGACACAGAAAAGCATTTTACAAACTTCAACACCCATCTATGATAAAAACTCTCAGTATATTAGGAATGCAGGGAAACTTCCTCAGCCTCATAAAGAGCATCTAAAAAACTCTACAGCTAATATATTTAATGATGGAAGACTGAATGCTTTCCTTCTAAGAGGGGAACAAGGTAAGGATGCCTACTCTTACCACTCTTATTTAACAAAGTACTGGAAGTTCTAGTCATTGCAATAAGACAAGAAAAAGAAATACAAGGCATTTAGAGTGGAAAGGAAGAAATAAAAGTGTCTTTATGTGTAGGCCATATGATTGATATCCTGCAAAAAACCTCCTAGAACTAATTGACACAAAAAAGTTAACTGCATTTCTATATACTGACAATGAACAAGTGGAAATGAAAATAAAAAATGCAACACAGTAATTGCTCCAAAGAAAAGGAAATACTTAATTATAAATCAAATAAGCTATGTACAGGATGCTTATGCTGAAAATTACCAAATGCTGATGAAAGAAATCAAAGAAGACCTAAATAGTGGGGAGACACACTGTGTTCATGAGTTGGAAGACTACATAATAAAAATGTCATCTTCATTCTATCAAAATAAAATCTGTTCTATCAAAACTTAGCAAGGTTTTTTTTTTTTATATATACACAAGCTTATTCTAAAACTTATATCGGCCTTAGAATAGCCAAAACAACATTGACAAAGAAGAACAAGCAGGAGGAATCACTTTATCTGTTACCAAGACCTTCTACATAGAGACAGCGGCCAAGATGGTGTGATCCTGGTGGAAAGACTGACACATAAATCAATGGAACCGAATACAGAACCCAGAAATAGATCCAAAAAATGCCCAGTTAATTGTTGATGACAGAGCAAAAGCAATATAGTGGAGGAGGGATTGCCTTTTCAATAAATGGTGCTGGAGCAATTGGACATCTGCAGGCAGGGGAGAAAAAAAAAAAAAAACAACCAAAAAAAAAAACCTCGACCTAAACCTAACATGTTTTACAAAAATAAACTCAAAATGTATCATAGACTTAAATGTAAAATGCAAAACAATAAAACTTTTAGAATAAAACATAGGAGAAAATCTTCAGAATGTAGGACGAGGCAAAGAATTATTAGACTTGACACCAAAAGTATGATCCATAAAAGAAAAAATTGATAAACTGAACCTTATCAAAATTAAAAACCTTTGCTTTGTAAAAGCTTATATTAAGAAGACAAAAAAATAAGCTACAGGTTGGAGAAAATGTTTGCAAATTGCATATTAGACAAAGGACTTGTATCTAGAATAGAATATGTAACAACTCTCAAAACTCAACAATCCAGTTGGAAAATGGGCAAAAAATACACATATTTCACTGAAAAGTTTATACAAATGGTGAACAAGCACGTGAAAAGATATTCGACACCATTAGCCATTAGAAGAATGCTGGTTAAAACCACAATGAGATAGCATTACTCATCTACCAGAATGGCTGAAATAAAATACGATAATAACACCAAATGCTGCTGAGGATGCAAAGAAATTGAATCATGTATACATTGCTGGGGGGAATGAAAAATGGTATAGCCATTTTGGAAAATAGTTTGTTTCTTTTGAAACTCAAAATGGACTTATCTAGCAATTACACTCTTGGGCATTTATCCCAGGGAAATGAAAACTTGTGTTTTTACAAAAACATATAAACAATGTTCATAGTAACTTTATTTGTTATAGCCAAAAAAACTGGAGACAACCCAGATTTCTTTCAACAGTGGGTAAAGGAACTGTGGTACATCCATGGCATGGCATATAACTCAGCAATAAAAAAGGAGAAACTATTGATACACACAGCAAGTCGGATGGATCTCAGTGGAGTTACATTGAGTGATAAGAGCCAATCTCAAAAGGTTACATACTATGTGACTCCATTTATACAATAATTTTGAAATAATAAAATTGTGGAGATGCAGAACAGATTAGTGGCTGTCAGGGGTTTGGCAAGGGAAGAGGAAAGGAGGTGGCCATGGCTAAAAAAGGACAGCATCGGGGACGCTGACTGTGGTGGTGGCCACACAAACCCACACTGCATAGAACTAAGTACACACGCAACTGTGTGCATGTAAAAGTTGTGAAATTTGAATAGGGTCAGTGTATTGCATCCATGTCAATTTCCTGATTGTGCTATTACACCAGGTTATGCAAGATGTTACCACAGGGGGTAACAGAGGGGATGTGGGATCTCTCCGTATGGTTTCTTATCAATGCTCGTGAATCTACAGTCATCTCGAGATAAAAAGTTTTTTAAAAATGCAGTTATCCCTGGGAAAAAATATTCCTGTATAAGTATATAGCTTCCTTTTCACATCCATTATCTCAGTTGTTCCCATTCCTAGGAGGTTAAGCAGTCTTGTTAGCCTGTTTTACAAGAGGAAACTAGGACAAAGATGGTTAAAATGTGGCCAAGGAATATCACACCCTCGGTCCTACGACTGGCTGTCTTCAATAGCTGTACATGTGGCATTATTATCTCCATTTGGCCTATGAGGAAATTGAGTCTCAGAAATATAGCTTGTTCAAGTTTATATGCTTAGACTGTGAGATGGAACTCTTTTGGTTGTAAGTTATTGAAATTAAACTCAGGCTGGATTAAGGGAAAAAGTGGCATTGGCTCAGGTGACTGACAGTCTATGGGTTTTAGGCACAGCTTGACGCAGGTATTAAAACCATATTAGGATTCCATGTCTCTTACTTTTAGCCCTGCCTTCTTTTGCATTGGTTTTATTCCTACGCAGTCTTTTCCCAAATGATGGTGAAGGTAACTTGTTAATACATTCACTAGCTTAGCAACCCTATAAAAAGAGTCCCTCTTCCAATACCTCCAGAAACATCCTAGATTGATTCTGACTGTTCCAGCTTGAATCACACACCCAGGAACACGGACAATTCTAATAATTGGCTGGGTCTTGGTCACATGCCCACCCAAAACCTGAATCATCTGGACCGAGAGTGGGGAGAACTGGTTCCAAAAAGAGAGGCTGAGCAAACAGAAAACATGGCCCACCCCCTATCCCTGCCAGGACTCCCGGATAGACTGGAGATCTTCCTCCAAAGGGGCTGGATAGAGAAGTGGCAGCACAGATTTCCCCTGATGCCGGCCACCCCTCCCGCCCACTATTCCCTCCTCATGCACTTCTGGCCACTTCCGCAGGTGCCAAGGGGTCAAGGATCCCCCTCTAAGCCACACAGCAATCTAAGGATGGTACCAAGGGCTGGAATTCCAAGCTTCTCTAAGAAAGCAGCCGGCATTCCTTTCCTGATCATGCCATAGACCTGCCTGCTTTACAGGGTAAAGAGAAGACAAATGAGTTAATAAAGGTAAACAGCTTTGCAACACCCTACAGACGGCCCTATGTAAACACTAAGTGGCAATGCTCCTTGATTGCTATCTACACCTCCCCAAGCCACTTAGGAAGATGCCAAGAGCCCACAGTATTTCATCTCCAGCTCCAATCTCATCAGAGCAAAGTCCTAATCACTGTACAGGGGAGGGAGCATCCAGAAGATGGTGGCCCTGCTGGGGCGCCCTCCAGCTGCTGTCCCTGCAGAGCTACTGAGGGCAGCTCTGTTTATGCTGAGGAGCTACCGAGACCCCAGCCCATTTCCTGTGTGTGTTTTTGTCTGTTCCCAGGAACACCACTCATTAGTTGTTCTCATTTCAGTCGTCTCCTCCAGTTGACATATTTAAAATTAATGAGGAGTTTGTTCTCATCCAACTAGCTAGTTAGGGCAATGGGCCTATTTCTCCCCCTCAAATGAATCTTGTAGGTAAAATAATGAAAAAACATGTTTCTCTCTCCCACTCTGGCCCCACTTTTAATCTTTTTGGCAACTCTGAGCAGAGCCAATATGTAAAAACCAGACACTTTATTGCTCAGTAATTAGCCCAAACTACCCCAGGCAGACGGAGTTTGCCAGTGAAGAGAAGAAGGGATGGGCGAGGGAAGGGTGCCCAGGGATGTGGTAGGTGCTTGTGTGTAATGAGCTTTTGAACAAACAGCTTCCTGGGTTGAATTTCCATGAGCAGAAGGTGTCCCTGAGTAGGCTGTGTGAAGCTATTTCCTGATAATGTGAGCTGTTAGAAAAAATATCCTTCCTCAATCTCATGATGTTATGGTCTGGATGTTTGTGTCCCCCCAAAATTCATACATTGAATCTTTAGCCCCAAGGTGACGGTAATAGGAGGTGGGGCCTTTGGGAGGTGATTAGGTCATGAGGGTGGAGCCCTCTCGAATGGGATTAGTGCCCTTATAAGAGGGACCCCAGAGAGCTCTCTTGCCCTCTTTGCAACATGTCAAGGCACAAAGAGAAGTCGGTAGTCTGCAATCCAGAGGAGGTCCTCACCAGAACCTGATCATGCTGGCACCCTGGTCTTGGACTTCCAGCCTCCAGAACTGTGAGAAATAAATTTCTGTTGTTTATGAGCACCTAGTCCATTGAACTCTATTGTAGTAGCTCATACTAAGATACATGGTTTGAAATTATAGGCATGACTGCTTCCTGGCTTCTGTGTGTGGGGAGATGTCACCTCTGAGGCAGGTGGGACAGCCCTGATGCAGGTCCCTGAGCCCACCGTGCCCTGCTGGCATTGCGCTTGTAGCATCCACCTCACGGAGCTGATACGAACTCTTTGCGCATCTCCCTCCCATGGGAGAAGGTGGGTTCCTTGAAGGAAGAAGCTGCATCTTCCTCATCTTTGTAACATAAGCCTAGTACAATTCTTGGCACATAGTAGGTGCTCAAAAAGATGTGTTGAACTGAACTGCTGTGAGGTGGATATTCGGGTCTCATGTAGTCACTCAGTCACAGCTCACACACGAGGCCAGGTGCTCCTTGGTGCAGGTGTGCCCCCTGGGAGAGGTGGGGGGATAAGTAGGAGGAGGTGGCACCCTCTTTGCCTATCAAGAAAGGCTTCCAGGAGCAGATGCATCTTGTCCTAGTCTGGGGGACTCTGGACACTTCTGTACTTCTAGCGAACCATGATAGGCTACCAAGTGGTTCTCTCTGTTCTCTGTCTTCCCTCCCCGCCTCATTTGTGCTAAGTCCACCATTGTTCAGGGCCTGGTGTTCTGCTGCTGAGCCCTGTCTCTCAGCTGGATAAAGACTCTATTTTCAAAAGGATTGTCCCGCCTGTCCAATGTTCACCAGCAGGGTCTGTGCATCCTGAGTGTGAAGCCACCAGAGGAGTGTACAGGGGCAGAGGGCTAATGCGTCCCCTCACCCACCTCACTCTGACCCAGAAGGCTGGCTGACCCCAGAGAGTTCCCAACCCCTAAGGGATAGAAAGGGACAAATCTGGGCCCAGAGCCAGGACTGAGCTCACCAGACAAGGCAGGGAAGTAACAGCAGCAACTGTGAGGCCAGGGAAGGCGGCTTGAGAAAGATGTGAGCCATGAACCACTTTTAATTCTTGAAATGCACCAGCCCCCCATTGCCCACCTCAAGCAGAGGGAAAGCCGATCACATCCTGTTTATCCCCAAAATGAAGTTAAAACTCTTGCAGAAAGCAGCAAGCCCTCTCAGATGGGCGTCAGCCTTAGCAAAGAGAAACATACGACTCCCAGTTAAATTTGAATTGCAGATAAACAAGAAAAATATTTTTAGTGTAAGTGTGTCCCGTGCAATATTTGGGACATACTTATACTAAAAATCATTGCTTGTTCACCTGAAATTCAAATTTAAGTGTGCATCCTGTACTTGGTGTGGCAACCCCATTCTGACGGTAAAGGCTGCTGCAGAATTGCCATGGTGCGTTCTGTTCGCAGGGGGCGGACCACCACCAAGGTGACCCGGCGAGGCCACAGAGTCGGGAGGGAAGGTCACTTCAGTTAGGGATCGATTGCTGCCAGCAGTCACCCACCGCAGAGGACAGAGAGGGGTTGGCCGACCGTGAAGCAGGCACAAAGGTGTTACTGTCTGAAATACTAAAATTGGGGAAAAAAATAAACGTTTCACATTAGGGAAATGGTTTAAAATGATGGTATAGCTGTATGTTGGAATATCAGGCAGCCACTAGATAGTATGTTTGGGAGGAGATTTGAACAACTTTGAAAAAAATGTCTCCCCCTCTGTCTCTGAAGAGCCCTGAGCTCGCTGGCACTGGCCTCCCAGTACACCTCAGAACCACACAGCAGCGTGATGGGGGCTTCTCCCCCTGCACTGAATCCTGAAGATGGTCCATGCTTTTAAAGTCGGGCCCTCCAGGTTCAAATCTCAGCTCTGTGGCTTCCTAGTGGTTCTGTCTCAGGAAAGATGCCTCTCTGTGCCTCACCTGTCTCATGTCTAAATGCGGCCAATATAGGCCAACCTGGAAGCGTTCTTGTGACAGTCAGGATGTGATAAACACTCAGGACAAAGCCTGGGACATGGCATTAGCCCTTATTGCTCCCATTCCCCACGAGGAGGCTGAGGCACAAAACCGTGGGGTAGGTACAGGCACACCTTGGAGATACGGCGGTTTTGGATCCAGATCACAGCAAAAAAGCACATCATACAAATGTTTTGGTTTCTCAGTGCATATGAAAGTTATATTTATTTAATACCATACAGTAGTCTATTAAGTGTGCAATAGCATTATGTCTAGAAAACAATGTACACAGCTTAATTAAAAATGCTTTAGTGCTAAAAATGCTATGTCCACCTGAGCCTTCAGTGGGTCAAAATCTCTTTGCTGGTGGAAGGCCTTGCCTCGATGCTGGTGGCTGCTGGCAGGTCAGGGTGGTGGTTGCTGAAGGTTGAGACGGCAATTTCTTAAAATAAGACAACAATGAAATTTGCTGCATCGATTGGCTTTTCTTGTCACGAAAGATCTCTCTGTAGCATGTGATGCTGTTTGATAGTATTTTACCCACAGAACTTTTTTCAAAATTGGAGGCAAGCCTCTCAAACTCTGCTGCTGCTTTATCGTCTAAGCTTATGGAATATTCTAAATCCTTTGTTGTTGTTTCAACAATGTTCACAGCATCTTCACCAGGAGTAGATTCCATCTCGAGAAACCACTCTCTTTGCTCATCTATAAGAAATAACTTCTCATTCATTCAAGTTTGATCACGAGATTGCAGCAATTCAGTCACAGTCTCAGGCTCCACTTCTAATTCTAGTTCTCTTCCTATTTCCACTATATCTGCTGTAACTTCCTCTACTGAAGTCTTGGACCCCTCAAAATTATCCAAGAAGTTTGAAATCAACTTCTTTCTATCCTATTAAAGTTGATATTTTGCTCTCCTCCCATAAATCCTATAATAGCATCTAGAAAGGTGAATCCTTTGCACAAAGTTTTCAATTGATTTTGCCCAGATCCATCAGAGGAATCCTCTGTGGCAACTATAGTCTTATGAAATGTGTTCCTTAATTAAGACTTGAAAGTCAAAATTACTCCTGATTGATGGGCTGCAGATGGATGCTGTATTAGCAAGAATGAAAACAACATTAATCTCCTTGTACCTCTCTATCAGAGCTCTGGGGTGACCAGGTGTATTGTCAATGAAAGGAATCTTCATTTTGAAAGCAGTCTTTTTTTCTGAATGGCAGGTCTCAACAGTGGGCTTCGAATGATCAGTAAACCAGGCTGTAAACAGATGTGCTGTCATCCAGGATTTGTTGTCCCATCTATAGAGCACAGGCAGAGCAGATTTAGCATAATTCTTAAGGGCCCTAGCATTTCTGGAATGCTAAATGAGCATTGGCTTCAACTTAAAGTCACCAACTGCCTTAGCCCCTAACTAGAGAGTTAGCCTGTCCTTTGAAGCTTTGAAGTCAGTGATTGACTTTTCCTTTTTAGCTATCCAAGTCCTGGATGCCATTAACTTCCAATATAAGGCTGTTTTATCTACATTAAAAATCTGTTGTTTAACGTAGCCATATTCATCAGTGATCTCAGCTAGATCTTCCATATGATTTGATCCAGCTTCTACATCAGCACTTGCTGCTTCACCCTGAATTTTATGCTATGAAGATGACTTCCTTCCTTAAACCTCAAGAACCAATCTCTGCTAGCTTCCAATTTTCCTTCTGCAACTTCCTCACCTCTCTCAGGCTTCGTGGAGCTGAAGAGAGTTAGGACTTGTTTGGGATTAGGCTTTGGCTTAATGAAATGTCGTGGCTGGTTTGATCGTCTATCCAGACCACTTAAACTTTCTCCATATCAGCAATAAGGCTATTTCACTTTCTTATTTTCATGTGTTCAGTGGAGTAGAACTTTTAATTTTTTTCAAGAACTTTTCCTTTGCATTCACAACTTGGCTAACTGTTAGGCACAAGAGGCCTAGCTTTCAGCAAGTCTCATCTTTCAACATGCCTTCCTCACTAAGCTTAATCACTTCTAGTTTTTGATTTAAAAGTGACTCTTCCTTTCACTTGAACACGTAGGGGTTATTAGTTAGCCTAATTTCTACAGTGTTGTGTCTCAGGGAATAGGGACCCCCAAGGAGAGGGAGAGAGACAGGGGAATGGCTGGTTAGGGGAGCAGTCAGAACACACACAACATTTATTAATTAAGTTCACTGTCTTATTTGGGTATGGTTCATGGCACCCCAAAACAATTACAATGGTAGCTCAAAGATCAATGGTCACAGATCACCATAACAGATATATAATAATGAAAAAGTTTGAAATATTGTGAGAATTACCAAAATGCGACACAGAGACATGAAGTGAGCACATGCTCTTGGAGAAATGGTGCCAATGATGCAGGATTGCCACAAACCTTCAATGTTTGAAAAGTACAGTATTTGTGAAGCACAATAGAGCAAAACGCAATAAAATGAGATATGCCCATAGTTTACGGAACAACACAAGGTACAACTTTAGTGAAAGAAAGGCAAATCAAACACAGGACTGCTCGGTCCCTCCTCTGCCCATTTAGTGAGATTTTTCTTGTCTCTTTCTACTATTGTGGGACAAACTCTTACTGGGTTACTTTTCCAGCCCTAATGTGGTGGTGGGGTGGGGCTGAGCCATGGCTGGGCTTTAAAGAGCAGAATAGAGAGCTTTTCCATACAGTGTGGTGGCAGGTCACCGGCTGATATCTCCAGCCCAAACATCAAACATCACCAACTCCCTACCACCTGCCAGTCCCAGCACCTGAAAGGTGACAACTTCAGACTTATTCCACAGGGTCTTGACAGGTGAGATCCCTTGTTGAACCTAGTGGCTTCCAACTGGGGTTAACTGGCAGCTAGATTGTGCATGGCACTTAGGTAAAGGTGATACTAAGGGCAGGGGGCAGAAGTACCCAGAGGCTCCTACAATAGGCGTGTTAGTCTTAGATTTTAAGAAACTGAGCTATTCTCTGGCCTCTCAAGTAAGCTGCGTTTATTTTAAGGACAGCTCTGGAATAAAGGAGGACAGAATGTAGATAACGTGTGCAAACTTCAGTGAACCCCAGAAATATTTTTACACTTGGGCTCATGGGGATAGGAAAGTGGTCCAGGAATGGAGGCCCCTTAACGAGGTTCACAGCCTCAGAAGCGGGAGTCCTCTGATGCCCTTTGTCTTTATGTTAGCTCCTGAGGGTCTTGCCTGTGTTGCCCCTATGGCTGCCTACACCTACTCTTTCTCTTTTTTAACTTTTTTTTTTTTTGAGACAGGGTCTTGCTCTGTTGCCCCAGCTTAGAGTGCAGTGGCATTATCATAGCTCATTGCAGCCTTGAACTCCTGGGCTCAGGCGATCCTCCTGCCTCAGCCTCCTGAGTAGTTGGGACTACAGGTGTGCACCACCATGCCTGGGCTTTCTCTCTCTTTCCTCTGCCTCCTGGCCTCTGCTCCTTGCAGCTTCTGCTCATTCACATATTCTCCAACTCATGGCTGCTGAGCATTGGCTTCCCTCTGATGGAGGTTGAGCTTCTCTTCCCACCACCAAGCACTCAATTGCCTCTCCCTGTTTCACCCTCACATTCCCCAAGGAGTGAGTCTGTGGAATAGGCACTGGCCATGCTGTCTATCCACTGTCCAATCAGCTGTGGCCATGAGGAATCATGCCCATGGTTTCAACATGGCGGCCCATGGTGGGAGGAGCTCATAGGAAGAGGACCATGGGAGTGGCAGGCACCCCAAGGCTTGTCCTGCCCAAGTCAGGGGGTGAACAAAAAGGGGGTATGAGTGTGCTGAAGACAAAGTTTCCCAATTTTACACATAGAGCTTTGGGAAGGGTCCAGTGATAGTGAAATGAGACACTGAGTCCTGTTACAGGACTTTATTTTCAAGAATTAGGCTTTATGTTCAAGAATCCCTATAGTTCATCTCATGAACCCCAGAGAGCCAAGTGACACAGTCTGAAAAAAATAACACCAGGCTAAATCTGACCTCCTAAACTCGTAACCAGGCAGCTTTTGTCATTTTCCATAAGTCAGATACATGTCTTTGGGGACAGTGGACAGAATAAGTGGAAGTGATCCCAAGTTACCCAGACACTGCGGCAGCATCTGGTGAGGAAGGGCAGTATTTGCTGCCCCACCCCTCTAGGCATTGTTAAATTAAAGATTTACAGGACATATCATGTATTGCAGGTGTGTGGCAGGAAGACTACCAGATCTTAGAGATGCCTTGATCTTATTTTGGGTGTATCTGCTGGGTTCTATAACTTCATAGACTGAATCATTTTAACAGGTAAACAACGCTGGAGATTTTTGGCCTCGGAGTGGAGGTGGGGTATATACCAAAGACTTCTAAAATGGAAGAATCCAAAAGAGAAAAGGAAATATTCATCCACTTAACATTTACACTAAAGAAATATTGTTTTCTTTAAAACACTGAGCTTAACTATCATAAGGGAAAAGGTGCTCTTGAGGTAATTCACAAGAAGGAGGCAAGACCAATGCGTTAAAGGTAATAAATACCTACGTAGTAAGTGCCAGGCACTGTTCCAAGTACTTTACCCATATCAAGTCATTTGTCCTCACAACCTTATGAGGAAAGTACAATTTTTTTTTTTTGAGACAGAGTCTCACTCTGTTGCCTGGGCTAGAGTGCCGTGGCATCAGCCTAACTCACAGCAACCTCAAACTCCCAGGCTCAAGCGATCCTACTGCCTCAGTCTCCCGAGTAGCTGGGACTACAGGCATGCGCCACCGTGCCTGGCTAATTTTTTCTATATATGTATTTTTAGTTGTCCAGATAATTTCTTTCTGTTGTTAGTAGAGACGGGGTCTCACTCTTGCTCAGGCTGGTCTTGAACTCCTGACCTTGAGCAATCCACCCGCCTCGGCCTCCCAGAGTGCTAGGATTACAGGTGTGGGCCACCGCGCCCGGCCGGAAAGTACAATTTTGATCCTACTTTACAGGTAAGGAAACTGAGACAGAGAATGGTTAACCCACTTACCCAAAGTCATACAGTTAGCAAGTGGCAGAGGTGGGATTCAAATCCTGAGAGTTTGACTCCCAGAGTGTAGACTCTGAATTGCAATGATCTAAATGGAAATTTAAAAATACATGGAATTGAAGGAAAATAATAACACAATGAATTAAAATTGGTGGGATGCAGCCAGTATTTATCCAGCATGCATTTTGTCTAAATGGCTTTAAGTTCATTATCTATATAAGGCAGCTTTGTATGAGTATATCCATGCTCAGAGAGGTTAGGTACTCTGCACAAGGTCACACAGCTAGGAGATAGAAGAGATAGGACAAGAACGTGGGTCTAGTTTCAAAACCTGCCCGTCTACTCACTAGTTCTTCCTGTACACAAGGGACATCTTTCAAAGGTACATTTGCAAGTAATGGGAGATAATCCATTGACCCAAGAAATAACTTTAATGGTGGGAATTCTGGAACTCCTTTAGCTTGGAGAGGGCGTCTTCCAAGCAATCCTGAAATTCCAGCTCACAATTCACTGTTTCCTAAGTCTGGTTCTGCTAGAAGGCAACAGAACCTGAGCCCTGCTTAGCCAGTTTCCTTTCTCTCTGTTCCCTCAGGCACCCCCTGTGGGAGGAAGGAGGGGCTCTCGGTCAGGAGGGCACAGTTCCCTGGGAGGCAAATGCCGCACTTAGCAGCATGGACTCCAGTGAGCATCCTTCAGTGTGGGAGGCTAGTCATCTGTCCCTGCAGGGCTCTGTTCTCGCAGGCCTCTGAAGGTGAAATCCACCCTCTTTGGATTTACAGAGCAATTTTTGCTTCGCTTTTTAACCTGGCCCTTTGGTTTGAAAACCCAATAAGAAGTAGGAATTATTACCATTGAAGTTAAAGAAAACTGGCTTTTAGGACTTGTTTTTTCTGGTCCAGCTGAAAGAGGATAGCAAAGCTTCCATTCTTCTCCCTGGAAACAGAACCCAGAGAAGCAAGTCTTATTACATCGTTGTTGATAAAAAGCAAGTGCGAAATACTTGGAAATGTGAACAATTAGAGTAATAGACCAAATTCTACAGTATACAGCCAGTGGGTACATCCTTATGAAACATCAGAAGGTCCAGATGGTGTGGAGAGGACGAGGGGGTGGGAAGCCAGGAATCGATGAAACTGTGCACAAAACAAGGCGCAGCAAGTGGCGAGAGCTCGGAGGATGGGACTTCAGAAGGCCGGTTGGCCTGGGAATGCCAAATGTCTGGTGGTGCCTCTGTTTCCTAATTGGCCAAAATGCGACAAAGTAGACAGACTCGGATAAGAATTAATAGTGTCAACTATACACCAGGTTGAAAAAGGGACTTTGTAGTCGAACAATCCCAAATTTAATCTGTGGGTCTGTTTCTGGCCAACGATGACTTCATCCCTCCGAGTCGCAGCTTCCTCATGTACAAAGGGTGCTTGTAGCAACTATACCAACTGTAACAAGCCCCGTGCCTGGGCTCTGACACCCCCCGAGGAAATACACACATACAAGTCGGAACTCCCCTTTAACGACAAAGCAAGGACGGACATACACCAGGATGTCCAGCAACGCTATCTCTAAACTCCTCAGAGTTGCATCGCTCAGGGCACCTACTCTCTCTCTCCTCTCCCCACTGCTCCCTCCCCTCTTCCCCAGCACCCCCCAGCGCTCTCCCACCCTCAGAATTATGCTTTTCTTCCTGGGCTCTCTGTGCCCTTTGTTCTGTAGGTCAGTGTAACCTGATATTCAGGCCTGTCTGGGTCTTCACCCCACCCTCTCTCTGTAGCACACCGGTGGGGCAGAGTGGGGGCGAGGGTTACACAATAATAACCCCCCCATACACAACCATGCCATAGGTTGATGTGATGATACAAGAAACCACAGGTGTAACACGGCTAGCAATAAGCCTAAAATGTGGAGCAAACTCAGTAAATGTTAGTTTCCTTCCCCCTCCCCCAGATACAAAGATCTAATGTGTCTGAAAGGGTTTGGAAGTGCAGGGCACGGTGGGACCAGCTTCTGATGAAAGTGCTCATCTGATGCTGAGATAAGAGGTGGCAAAGAAACAGTTTAACCCAGCTGGATGTGGGGGTCGGTTGTCCTTATAGGGCCAACTCCCAGGGCGGGATGGGCTCTCCCTTCTGGAAGGGGTGAAGGTGGGGAGTGGGGAGGCGTGGTCTAAGGTCTAAGGCTCAAAGGGTGAAGAATGGTGACCTCAGCAGGGGTAGGGCGGGACACTGACCTAGGAGAGTCAGCGGGCAAGAACGTACCTTCATTTGTGGCTGAAAACAGCCTGGTTGGGCCTACTTGGTCTTTTCTAGGTCTATTAAAAACACATATATATATGACTCATTCTCTCTTTTTCTGGCATTTGCCTAATGACACAACAGAGCAAAACCAGAAGCATTGAGAAAAGGTAGAGCTTTCTAGAAGGCGTGGGTTCTTTCATGGAGACCCTCTGGTTTCAGTCAGTCTTCCTGTTAGGGGCTGAATTTCACATGTTGAAGTCCCAACCTGTGGTACCTCAGAATGGGACTGTATTTGGACAATAAGTATTTAAAGAGATAATTAAGGTAAAATGAGGTCACGGCGGGGTGGGGGGTGTCCCTAATCCCGTATGACTGGTGTCCTTGTGAAAAGGGGAAATTTGGACACAGAAACACGCATGGAGGATGAACGTGAACCTGAGGATGGCCTTCTGTAAGCCAAGGGTAGAGACCTCAGAAGAAACCAGACCTAGGACACCTTGGTCTTGGACTTCCAGCCTCCAGAATTGCTGGAAAAATCAAGGTTTGTTGTTTAAGACAGCCGGTCTGTGGTACCTTGTTATGGCAGCCCTAGCAAACCACTGCAGTTCCGTTTCTCAGCGTGGAGGCTGCTGGCTCCCAGGCACATGTCCCAGCTCCTCTTTCAATGTGTGCTCAGTTGTTCTCCTGCCAGTCAACTCCTCCTGCATGCTGGCTCTGCAGTGACACTACTTAAGAACAAGGGACCAGCCAGCCGGGTGTGCTCTGGGTACCCTCTGGCCCCGGGGACCTGAAGTCAGCCCAGGAGAGTCAGAGATGGGCACAGATTTGGGGAGGGGTGCGCCCGTAGTCGGTGTAGCCTCATCCCTATCACAGGAGCACCTGTGGGAAATGGGACCCTGGCAGGACAGGTCTTGCTGCATTTGGATGGGACCTGCTGTGCTTGGTGGGCCAGGAAGGAGAGAGGCCCCAACTTCATTGAGTTTTGGGGCAGTTGAAGCCTGGAAAGGGGTTCCTTTCCTTGAACCAGCTGGGTAAGCCAAGGTCCACAGAACCCTCACTGCTCTGGAGGAGGCAGGAGCACTCAGAGGAAGCAGCTCCCTCAGCCAGGAAGAGAAGCTGGTGCCTCCCAGAGGTGAGGGCAGGTGCAGGGAAGCTCTACTTTGCTGCATTTAAAGCAAGTGAAATCTTACTCATATTTTTTGCCAGAGTTGGGAGTTAACTAATGAGTACACTTGCTCTCTCTCCCCCCACCCTTTGAGAAGCTCAGGATCCTGAAAAACAAAAGCCAGGAGGGCAAGGTAAAGTCAAGCAGGCTGCCTCCTGAAAAAGGGGGTGACAAATGGGGGACAAACTGCAAACACACACCTTAGCGATCAATCCACCACACCTGTCACACACAGCTTTGCTTCCTGAACCTAGTCTTGGGCCAAGAAAGCCTCCAGGGCCAACTCAAGCCCGGCAGGCAGTCTTGTGGCTGACCTCAAGGCCACTGAATTGCATCTCCCTGAATGCAAGGACCAAGTCTTGCTTGTCATCATAGCTACTGCTTATTGAGGGCATCCCCTATGTTAAGTGGTTATGTATCAATTATCTTTAACCCTCAGAGCACCGAAGGTAGGTGTTATTATTATCTTTTAGCAGATGGGGACATTGGAGAAACTGAGGCACAGGAAGGCGACTTGCCCAAGACTTCACGGCTGATAGCTGCTGGAAGTGGGATTTGAACCTGGGTCTCTGTGGTTCTGAACCACCCCTGTCAGGACCCAGCCGGTGCCTCTGTCCATTTCCTCCATCAGGAGGCTGCATGGAGGAGCAACCCTGCTAAAGAAAGGTGGCAAGTGGTTTGGAGAGAAGAAACACTTATTCACATAATTTCCAAGAACCCATCTCCTATGCGGAAGGGTACCTCTTCTGATTTCCCGTTCAAGCGAACAGACACACTCTCAAGGCCCGAGAGGTCTGAGGCAGCAGCTGTTCTCACAGTGACAGACTGGAAAGTGGTGTGTGAGTGAACTCCATGGCCACTTCTCTCCTCCCCTGTCCCTTCTGAGGTTCAGACTTACAGCTCCAGAGGCTGGGAAGGGTGTCTGCGCCCCTTCTGTGCGGATCTGTGGTTGACAGAATCTGTTCTAGAAGAACATCTTCAGACAGTAGCTACCGTTCCAGACCCCAAAGCATTCTCTTTACAGCGCCAGACAGCTTGGGTGGGCGTAGGGTGGGTTTATGAACACGCGTGTGCACGTGTGTGTCCGCCCCTCTGTCTGTCTCCACCATTAGCCACCTCTGCAACGTCCTGGCTATTTACTAGGGACAAGTTCAGCCACAGGAATCTTCGGCAAATCTGTGGCTCAGATGGACGCCCCTGTTCCTGCCATGGCGACAAAGCCCATTGACTTTGAGGACTTCAGAGTCAGTCATTCTCTTAAGGCGTTCCTTCAACGCAGTTTCCTCTGGTGCTACCCTCTCTGAAGTTGTTATTACTCATTAGGTATTTTGCCCATGGAGGAAAAGTAGGTCAAAGATTTAAAAAAAGAAAAGAAAAAGAAAAAAAACCATCTCTGGGAGAAGCACAAGTATTGTGTAAAGCTATTTTGAACTTGCATGAGATTTTTATAGGGGGAAAATATTTTGTGTAGGGACAGCGCTGTCGCAGTTGACTTAGGAACGAATGCCAATGCCTGAACCTTTCATACATTAAACCTGTGAGCTCAGAATTCCATTTCGAAATGATGATTCTGCCCAGTGGGATGAGCAGCCTCTAAATCCAAGTTCTATACCACAGAGGGCCCCTTGAGGGTCCTCAGTTGAAGGGAAACAAGGAGTCCTGAGAACTCTCTGTAAAGGCACAGAAAGAATGAGAGAAAGATGTGAGTCTAACCGCCAGGCCCTTGGGGCCTGTGTGCCCAAGGTCAGGGTGAGGCTGCTGGGCAGACTGTATCCGAGAGGGACCCAGAAAGTCCAGGCTCTAGAAAAAAACATTCCAGCTCACTCTGCTTACCCACATCTGCTCCGTGCTGGAAGCTCTGCTGCTGCCATGAGTATATTCAGGGGGACTAGAACATGCAGTAGGATCAAGGCAACTAGCTTGACATGGGCTGGCTGAATTCAAGGCTCCCAGGAGGAAGGGGCATCGAGCTAGGAGTTAGCAGAAGAGTGAAGCCTGCCCACGGGAGTCTGGGCATGAGAGGAAGTCCCGGCTCCCAGGGCCGCTGGGGCCACTGCTCTTTCCTCCCAGGGGTACCATGCTGGGCTTCCCCATACTGGGCTGTCATGACTGTGCCCAGGGTTTACAGGTTTACAGGCATCGTTTCATGCAGCCTTGCTTTTCCTCTCTTTCATCAAGGAAGGAAAGGAGAGAGAGAGACAAAGCCAGACTAGCGTTCAGCTCTGCCAGTGGTTCCTCGCCTGGGTTATGCTTCCTTGGAAAGCGCCTACATTGTCACGCACATCCTTCTCCTGACAACCAGGTGCCACTACTGGGAGCCTAACTGTACTGGGCCATCACTGCGCCAGTTTGCTAAGAAAACAGCGCTGCTGCTCTTCTGGAAACTTCCTATGGAAGCTCCTGTTCCCTATGAAAAACATTTAACAATTACGGGTGTGGCTCTGATCAAAAAGTAAGCGTCAGATAAGACAACAGCATGTGATTAAAAGCCAAGAGGCCCCTTCATTTTTAATCATTTTAAATAGTGAAAAATGTATCAAATTCTTATAATATCAGAGCTAAAATATACCTTAGGGATGATTTAATGTACTCTTTCTAGTGAAGAGCAAGATCCAGATAAATATGTAACATATTTGTAATAATCCATCTCTTGGTGCCAATTTGAGAATAGAACCTACATTTCCAAATAATCTAAACACCCTCCATCTTACCTCACTTAAAAAATGTCCTTGAGAAGAGTGTTTGCACAGGGCCTGAAGGTTTGTTGCAATGGCAGTCGTCTTCCTGTTGCATAAAATAGAATTCTACTCTATCCGTGTTGACCCAGCTAAAATTAATGTGCTCTCGATAAAACCCACCAACTAAACATATAAAAACAATCATTTCTCCTTCTCAGTGTTTACTTAGTGGGCTTTGCAGAGATGGTTTGGATAGCCAACATCTCTTCAAATTGCTGTCCAAAGAAGATTGAATTGGTGATTTCTTTTTCTCTCAACGAATGTTCCTATAACAGGCAGTGACCTTTAAAATCGTTCTAGCGATGATGCCTTTCTAAAAGTAGCTGTTGCATTCGTTAAACATTTGCATTAACTGGTTGGTGAAATTGGAATGTTGACAGTTGTTTGGGGTGGACAAGCCGAGCAGGGCGCAATCCACGATGGATGGTGAGCCAGTGGCAGAGGGCAAGGGCTGCAGGGACGCTGGACACATGAGGGCAGCAGTGAGCAGTGGTGGACTCAGAACTGGAGAGCAGAGTCTGGCAGAGCGACAATGTAGATCACCCTGGGGCTGCAGAAGCACGCATATGTCAATTTTAATGCAAATGGTGGCAGCCTCTTCCTGCCCCCTATCTCCTACAGTTGAATTAGCTCCTCTTCAGTTTGTGCAAAGAGATGTCTTTGATTTCCAGGCATCATTCCCACCCCACTTTCCATGCTGGAAACCTTGTATTGCTACTAAATGAGGTAGCCTTAACTAGATGGGGCATCTAAAACTTCAAATTGCTTCACTCTGCTTCACTCCAGCAAAATTGCCCTACCCAATGACCACTATATTGCCTAATCCAATAGAAACTTGTTAGTGTTCAACCTTTCGACTTTTCAACTGCCTTTTGCATGGCCAGCCACTATCTCCTCATGGAATACTCACGCCCAGGACATCTATCATTCTGTCCCTCCTTCTCTGTTGCCAGCAGTTCCTTCACTACACAATGTTTACATGTTGGAGTTCCTCAGGGCTTGAAAAACTTCTATTGCTTAGTAATGTAGTAGTCATCATCATGTCATCATGCAATGTATTACCTTTTCTATGTTTAGATATGTTTAGATACACAAATACTTACCATTGCATTACAGTTGCCTACTGTAGTCAGTGCAATAACACGCTGCACAGGTTTGTAGCCTAGGAGCAACAGGCTATACCACACAGCCTAGGTGGGTAGTAGGCTATACCATCTAGGTTTGTGTAAGTGCACCCTGTGATTTTTACACAAGGACGAAATCACCAAACAACACATTTCTCAGAATGTATCCCTGTCATCAAGTGACACATAACTGTACTTTAACTTCTGAAAACTAAAGTCAAAGAAAAAAATCCTGAAATCACTCAGAGAGAAACAACACATTGCCTATAGGGGAACAGCATTTCAAATGACAATGGATTTCTCACATGAAATCATAGATTCCAGAAGGAGGAGGCACAATATTTTCAAGTGCTGAGAGAGAGGAACTGCCAACCACAAATTCTGTATCTGGCAAAATTATCCTTCAGGAATGAAGGGGAAATCTAAAAACATTCTCAGATAAAAGAAAACTAAAAGAATTTGTTGCTAGCAAACCTCAGCAGACCTCCACTGCTAAAGATTGAAGGACTGGCTAAAGGAAGTTCTTCAAACAGAAAGGAAATTATAATAAAAAGGAATCGTAGAGTTTTGGGAAGGAACAAGAAACAAGGAAAAAAGTAGAAATATGAATACATAGGATAGATTATCCTTTTCTTCATCAGCAGCATAAATCATATTTGATGATTGGAACAAATATAGCATAATCTGATACTAAAGACAATGATATTCAAAAGTGAGGATGGTAAAGGAACCTAAATGGAGCTGAGGTTTCTATACCACAGTTGAAGATAAAATATTGATATTAGTAGACTGTTATAAGTTACATACATATATTATATTACTCAGAGTAACCATTACAAAAACTATACAAAGAGATACATTCAAAAACACTCTAAATAAATTGGGATGGAATCCTAAATTTGCTCAAGTAACCCTCAGGAAGTCAAGAAATGAAAAACAGAGCAATGAGAAGCAGAAGAAACAAATAGAAACTAAATAATAAAATGCCAGACTTAAGCACTAACATATCAATAATTACCCAAAATGTAAATGGTTTAAAATGTAAAATGGCAGACTGGATTTTTAAAAATGTCCCATCTATATGCTGCTTATGAAAAACTCACCTCAAATTCAATGACATAGGTAGGCTGGAAGTAAAAGATTAGAAAAAGATAAGCCATGTAAACATTAATGTTTTAAAAAGCAGGATTGGTTAGATAAATGTCTGATAAATTAGACTTCAGGGTGAAGAAAACTACCAGAGAGACTAGGATGGAAATTATCTAATGCTAAAGGGATTGATCGATCAAGATGCTATAACAATCCTAAATGTGAATGTACCATACAACTGTATCTCAAAATATATGAAGTAAA
This sequence comes from Propithecus coquereli, assembly GCF_000956105.1. Lineage (NCBI taxonomy): Eukaryota > Metazoa > Chordata > Mammalia > Primates > Indriidae > Propithecus > Propithecus coquereli. The sequence continues at coordinate 2,927,731 of NW_012141747.1, forward strand.
AACTGAAAGAGCTGATAGCAGAAATAGAAAAATCCACAATTATAGCTGAAGACTTCAACGCACCCCTCTCAGCAACTGATAGAACTACTGGACAGTATATTAGCAAGGATATAGAAGATCTGAACAATACAATCAATCAGTATGATCTAATTGGCATGTACAGAGCATGTCACCAAACAACAGCAGAATACACATTTTTTTTTTTTGGTGCCCATGGAACATTCACTAAGATAGACCATATCATGAACCATAAAATAAACCTCAAAAAATTTGAAAGAATTGAAATCACAGAGTGTGATCCAGCCATAATGTAGTCAAACAAGAAACCAATAATAGAAAAACAACAGGAAAATAACTGCACAATAGAAATTAAACAATATACTTATGAATAATCTATGGGTCCAAGAGAAAGCCTAAAGAGAAATTTTAAAAAATACGTAGAACTAAATGAAAATGAAAATACAACCTATCAAAATTTGTGGGATATGGTTAAAATAGTACCGTTGGAATATTTTCAGCACTAAATGGTACATTAGAAAAAAGGAATATCTCAAATCAATAATTTAAGTTCCTACCTCAAGAAACTAGAGAGAGAAGAGTAAAGCAAACCCAAAGCAAGCAAAAGAAAGAAATAAATATAAGAATAGAAATCAATGAAATTGAAAATTGAAAAAGAATAGAAAAAATTGATAATAAAATAAAAGCTTTTTCTTCAATCAATAAAATCGATAAACCTCTAACAAAAATAAAAAGAGTTTGGAAGTTTCTTATAGAATTAAACATGCAACTACCATATGACCCAGCAATTGCAGTCCTGGGCATTTATCCAGAGGAGATGAGAACTATGTCTGTACAAAAACCTGTACATAAATGTTCACAGCAGCTTTATTTGTTATACTGGAAGCAGGAATTTTCCCAGATGTCCTTCAATAGGTGCATGGTTAAACAACCTGTGGTCCACCCATGCTGTGGACCACTACTCAACAATAAATGGGGACAAACTATTAGTACACACAACAACTTAGATGAATCTCCAGTGATTCATGCTGAGTAAAAAAAGGCCAGTCTCAAAAGATTGTATACTGTATGATTTCATCTATGTAACATTGTTGAAATGACAAAATGTTAGAAATAGTGGACAAATGAGTGGCTGCCAGGGCTAAGGGGTCAGGACGGGGTCAGGGCATCACGAAGGATCCTTGTGATGTCAAAACTATTCAGTATCTTAACCATGGTAGATATGTGAACCCACACAGGTGATAAATTGATATAGAACCTAATATACACACATCCACACACAAACACATATGAGTGCAAGGAACACTTGGGAAATTTGAGTAAGTGAACTGTATCAATGTCAATATCCTGGTTCTGATATTATACCATAGTTTCATAAAATGTAACACTGGGGAAACTGAGCAAAGTGTACAAGGAATCAGGATTCTCAACAAGACTAACATTTTCTCAAGGCCAAAGATATCTGCCAAAGGGCTCTTGATTTCTCCCACAATGCCCAGTGCACAGCTCTTCACATGGTAGATTCTCAAGGAAGCCTGAGAACTCCCATATTGGAACTGATGCTGACACTTGACGACGAGGCACGAAAGATTATCAGGATCTTTATCGACAGATACCCAGAAGAGTTTCAGTTATTTGATACTGGCCTTTTCCAAGGATAATCTCACATGGGAAGACCATCGGCCTATGCTCTCCATACATGTTCTGCCTTTGTCACACATACACATTACATACACGGCTGCAAAGACTGTGTTATGACTATGGTGCCACAGGAGTCTGGACTGATGGTTCTCATGGCAACCATCAGAGAGCCACTTCACACGTGTACTCATAAAATCTCTGGACATGACTCATGCCTGTGATACAACTTCTGCCAGGAGCATGTTTTTTCATGTGTTTATCTTTTAGTTTATTATCAAGCACATTGTGGTTACAATTTGATAAAAAATCAATGTTGTTTAGTCCAAAACGGCTCCTTATTAGGCCCATCTATAACTCTAGATGAGAAATGAATGCCTTCAATACAATTAAACAAATGTTGAGCATTTTCTATACACAAGGCACTAAACTGGCGTTTCTAGGGGAAACAAACATGGATGAATAATGCTTCATGCTCTCAAGCAGCTGACAATGTCACATGTAGGGTCTTTGTGTCACTGCTATAGCAAAAGACTGGCCTTGGTACGAGCTATTGGTGAGTACTGACAGGATAACTCAGGACCTGGGCAGAGAGGACCTCCTGGTTGGTACACATCCCAGGAGATGTACAGAAGTTTACAGAAAGAGCTGTGGGCCACAGCGGTGGGGAGCACACTGGCCAGGTCGGCCTATCTAATCCATATCCTGGCTTCCCCACTCACCAGCAGGTGATCTGGGGCCAGTTCCCCATCTTTAGAATTAGGAAAATACTCTCAACCACCCAAGGCTGATGTGAGGAATGAAAGGTAGTGCACGTGACCTGCTCAGGACAGAGTCCGGCATAGACTAAGCATTTCATAAATATTGGCTGTGATTATTTGAGCTGGTAGCATAAAAAAGGTGACTAAAACAACGTGGGGTCTCTTCTTGAGCTGCTGTCAGTCCAGTGGGGGTGATAGGCATGTGTGCAGATGGATCGCAGGGCCTTTCACCAAAGCCTGGAGCAGGTGTTACCTGCACCGTGACCAGCCCGTGTGCTGGCCAAGGACAGATGCGATGTAGGCCGAGCACGCTGGTGGTCTCAGTTCACCTCACCATGTTTGTCTCCTTGCCACTGGTTCATTGTTGCACTTGGTTGTCTGTACAGCTGCAGAAGGAGCCCTTCCATAAGATATTTTTCTCCCCCAGGCCCCCACGACAAGTGTGGTGCCAGGAGAGGGACCTGCTGGGGATCCATCATTATCACGACCCCTTTCGTGCACCCGTGCAAACAGCTTGCTTATTGCTCACTGTGAGAGTAATGTCATTTCAGCAGTTGCTGTTTCTTATCTTGAGGAAGGGTCCCCACTTCCTGCAAGGGGAGCGGGTGTCTGGGAGGCAGAGAGATTGCATCTTGCAGCTCAAAGCACCTTTTTCCTGCTTGCTTTGAGTCAGCCTGTGGGGTGCTGTGACACAGAAATGTGCCTTCCACGGACCCCTTTGTCCTGTGGTCCAAACGGCTTCTCACATGCAAACTTTCTGTGCCCAGGAGCGCCAACTCTGACCCTGTCACTCGGCACAATCTGACGGTTCTGTTCTAGTGTCACCAGCTATTCAGTTGTCCTTTGCATAGAGAACTGTGTGGGGATAGAGAATAAATAATAGTTTGAAGTATGAGGTAAAAACTTTTAGAATTGTCAGTTTGAAGTCCTAGGAAATTTTATCTAAACATAATCATGATGGGTTATTTTTTCAGAAGGAGTAATAATGGAGGGAAAGGCATGTCATTTATTTGCTTTCCTGACTAATATCATTGTGCAGGATGCCTGGTTGGGGGCGGAGAGGTGGAATCTGAGGCCTCCACAATGTCTGCCCATCCCTGGGGCCGTGGGCAGTCACTGCAGGTGAAATAGTTGTGAGAAAATTACAGCTTAAATTTTGCAACCTGAAATCTGGAAGGGGGCTGAGAAGGCGCATAAGTGAGCATAAGAAAAAGGGTAATTACCCCAGCAAATCTGCATGACATCTGCTAAAGAAACACATGGGTCAGGATGTGAGGAGTCACTGTGCTGGGCCAGGACTGCCCAGAGCTCAGGGCCTGAGGGCAGAGTGGGGGAACGTGGGGGTGCGGCCTGGGGTCTGTGGGCTCAGAGCCAAGCCAGCGGTGGCCGTGGGCTCTCCTCTCTGAGTCAGGAGCACACAGATAACCCACCATTCCAGGCAGTGTACTCTCCTCCTGAGGCACCAGGTTTGAGACCTAGAGCATTTTCTTCAGGGTTGAAGGGAGAGTCCTATTGTGGAAAGAGTAGCTCTGTTTTCCCCTTTAGCCAAAGTCCCCAGGTCTAGAGACTCTGCTGCTGACCAAAAAGTATCCCCCAGGAGCATCAAAGTAAAGGTTAGGGCTATAGCCTGGATGTAGGTAACGCACGGCCTCCCCAGCTCCTGGAGCCAAGCATTCCCAGCCCTGCTGCCCTCCCTGTGTTGGGGATGGTGCCCAGAAGACCACTCTCCTCCAGGTGCCAAGCTTTCTAGCTCCTGGGACACCGCCAGTCTTTCTCAACCTGTCCTGGAAACAGCCCCAAAACTGCTTACGCTGTTTCAGTCCAAACTCCATCCTGAATCCTTAGAATGTTCTCAGTGTGTTTAAAAAAATTCCTCCCACTGCACAGACTACACTTGAGGAATTAAAAGGAGGCACAGCCAGACCAGAGGTGGCCAGAGCAGTGAAGGTGCTAGCAACCGTGTCACAGGAGAGATTGCTGTTGAGCTGGGCAGTGAGAAGGCTGAGGGGCCAGGCATGCCAGCTGGCGGACTCAGAGGTGTTGCGTGCCCGTGTGCAACTCCAAGGGCAGGAAAGGACCAACAGGTGGCCACTGGGGTCAAGGACTAGATGTTGGCACCACCTAAGTGGGCCTTGAGCCTGTCAGCAGGTTCCCAGAGGCCTGGATGTGAGAGGGCTGTGCACGCACAAAGCTGCAGGCTCAGAAGACTAATGCATGGATGTGAGAAAGGAAAGAGGGACAGCTCAGTGCAGCAGATCAGCCAAATTTACTCCAGAGGTGGACAGAACCTGCATGCCCCACCCCACTGTAAACTAAAAGTAGAATCCTAAGCACCCCCCCAGAAACTCCTGTTGGCCAAAGGAACCCCAGAAAAACCCTAAAACTGAGTTCCTGGCCATGACAGGGCAGGAGGTTGGACACACCTCATTACACTCCCTCCCTTTTGGAGTTCAGAGACAACGACCAGCATCGATGTTATAATAAAATAGAGATCCTAAGACTGACAAAACAGACTCCCTGTGGCAATAAGATATTGAATTATAAACAAGATCTAAGGCCATGCAAGGCAAAGGTTGAGTCACACCTACTGGCCATCAATTTACTTAACAGATCCCTCTGGGTTGATATATTGTGGCTTGCTCTGTAGTTAAGAGACCCCCTTATCCTAACTTCGGCATTCCTTCCTACTGACTCCAAATTTTTAGGCAAAGCTTAACTCTCTGAACCAATTACCAACTGAAGAATCTCTAAACCCACCTATGACTTGTAAGCCCCTGTTTCAACATAACCCACCTTTTCAGGCCAAACCAATGTACACTTTCCATGTACTGCTTTATGATTTTACCTGCAAACCCTATTTCCCTGAAATGTATAAAACCAAACTGTAACCCAGGCTCACTTTCTCAATAACTCTTGAGATTATGTCACCGGGGGGCTGCGATCACTCATATTGACTCAGAATAAACCTCTTTGAATTATTTTAGAGAGCTTTTCATTACACCACCTTGAAGCTTCAGCATGAGACATGGCAATGGACTCCCCATGCCCCTGAGCAGCCACCATGCCTTGAGCTTGGCGGAGCTGGACGTTCAGGCCGTCTGTCAGGCATTCTGGGGAGAGACGCCTGCTCTGAGCAGGAGGTTGAGCGAAATAAGCCCCCAGGCTGCCTTGCTACTCTGAAAGTTTGCATTAAACCATGATTCATCTACTTATTCTTCAGTAAGCTCCAAGCAATGTGCATAGACCCTACACACATTAGGGGGAAAGCCCTCCAAATTTGGGTACCCGGCTGTCTGGGCTCCCAACACGCATGCACTGTTCTCTTGTTCTGTGCCACAGCTGTCTGCAGCTGCATAACTCCAGAGGGACCCTTCCTTCCAGCCCTAACTTTCACTCTTCTTGTATCTCCACTTAAAGGCTGGCTTAGTGCAGTGGCTCACACCTGTAATCCCAGCACTTTGGGAGGCCAAGGTGGGAGGATCCCTTGAGGCCAAGAGTTCAAGACCAGCCTGGGCAACACTGTGAGACCCCATCTCTACAAAAATAAAAATAAAAAAATTAGCTGGGCATGGTTTTCTGTGCCCGTAGTCCCAACTACTCAGAAGACTGAGGCAGGAGGCTTGTTTGAGCCCAGGAGTTCAAGGTTGCAGCAAAATATGATCACACTACTGCACTCCAGCCTGGGTGACAGACTGAGACTGTCTCTAAAAAACAAACAAACGAACAAACAAACAAAAAGCCAAAAAAACCCAAAAAAACTAGAAGACTAGCTTTACTCAGGCTCTCTTGCTCCCTGGAAGCAGCTACCTCGCATCCAGCCTCCTCAGCCAGGGTTTCCACCAGCTGCTGCTTGGCTCTGGTAGCACCAGGTCTTGCAGAGGTCAGACAGACTTCCTTTCTGCTCAGGTTTGCACGAGTGACCCACTGACCTACTTTTCGGCACCGCTTGGCATAACTCAGCATCCTTGCAAGTCTGAATGCCCCTCCTCCACGGATCTGTGATGTTTAGCCTCCATGACAGGAAACACGAGGGTAACGGCCCTGCAGATAAAAATATAATGCACCAAGGTGTTCACAGCCACCAGGCTGACTCTGTTTAATTGCACAACCATCATTCACCATGAGAGATGTGACAAATTTATCTTTATTTTTCCCCCCAGCTTATAGCTCTGTGTTCTCTCATGCATGTTCATGAGGTTTACTTCTCCTTATCCTATTTTCATATTTAAATGAAAACAAATTGGCTCATTTACCCTGAGACTCTCAGCTGGATAGAGATGGAAAAAGTGTGTATGTGTGTTGTGTTATATTTGTTTTGCCTCAAAGGGTTGGGAATGACTGGATTGAATGGATATTTCAGAAAGGAAGAAATGTTCAGAATGTGCATCTTCACAAAACAGAACATGGAACAGCTCAGGAAAAAGCTCCTTGATAAAACAACAGTCACGACAAAACCAAATCAATGTGGCAGACTGTTGCAAATGTCACAGCGTCACATATTATTTCTACCTTCACAGAGAACTGCAGCCAACTGTGGAATTACTTTCTTCTGCCTGTGTTAGTGGATTTGGAGAAAGACGACATCTGCCAGGAAAATAAGAACGTGCTAAAGGGATTGGACCAGGGAGTAGGCCCCAGGTCAGGGAGGGCCAAGGTGGGTGCCTGTGGATGGAGGGGAGCCCTTTCCGCAGGGCTGGGGAGAAGACGGGTCAGGGGCACCTGAGCCCTCCCTGCTGGAGGATGAAAACGGCCGGAGGCCAAGTGGGAGAGGCCTTCTCTTCATTGGAGATAACCCCTTCTTCAATTTCCTGTTCTTTGTTAATTACATGAGTAATGCACAGAACAGTCCCTCTTCCTCCAATCTCAACCCTTAACCCTTTAGTTTTGTATTCTTCCAGAACTCTCCATGCCGAGTCCATCTGCTTCCACCATCCATGCTGATGCTCCTGCTTATTGAGTGGTGCCAGCAGCAGGTACAGCGAGGGCCCCTCCCTCTGCCTCGGTTTGCAGGCCTCTGCCTCTCCGGGTTCTCCTCCTTCTCTCACGGGTCCCTCTCTGCCTGCTGTGCTGGGTCCTCCTCATGGAAGTGGCCTCTCAACGAGGGAGGGGTCATCTCTCTCCTCTCATCGATTCTTCCAGTCCTATGCCTCTGCATAGTGTTTAGAAGACAATGACTCTCAAATGTATTCCTCCAGTCTGAAGCCGGCCCACCAACTGCCCACGTGACACCTCTGCCTGGACCCAATCAGCCGTGCCAACTGGCCACAGCACAGTCCTTGACGTTGTCTCTGCCAAACCTGCTCCTTGTCCAGTCTCCCGCTCAGTAAAATTGTCACCATTTACTGGCCCAACGCTGGGAACTCTCTCTGGTTCCTCTCTTTACTTGCCACCATCTGAACCATGGCCAAATCCTGGGGGCTCCACCTTCAATGTGCACCTGCTGGCTTCTCACCTGCCCACTCCTTCCACAATGGTTCGAAGCACAGTGACACCCACCTGGACTACAGCAGTGCCTGCTGGATGGCTCTCCCTGCTTCAGACCGCCCCAAAAGCATCACCTTTCAGAGTGGGCAGGCTGAGCTTTTAAAAGTTGAAAGCAGCCCTGCCACACCCATGGGCAAAGCCCTCCAATAGCTCCCCATCTTCCCAAGAACGAAACCCTGCGAGGCCCACACATCCCATCTCTTGGCCTGATTTCCTGCCTTGGCTCCAGAGGCGCCGACTCCCAGGGGAGAGATTCTGCTCTGTTCATTGCTGTAGCCCCAGTGCTAGTGGGTTCATTCCCTCTCTCTTCCTCTCTCTCTCTCCACACACATACACACACACACACACACACACACACACACTTGCATATTTGTTAACTAAACAAATTAATTTTTATTTTACTTTTCAAACATCCATCTCTTTCTTTGAATAGTATTCCATTGCATGGATTTGCCATAACCTACTTAACTAGTCTCTTACTGATAAAAAACTGAGTCGATCCATTTTCATTGGTGTAATTAACAAATAAAATGGAGGAATTTAGGAGAGGAGTTCCAATCCTTACCTAGAGAGCTCATGGAAGGATTTCAAGGTGTCCTGAATGCCCAAAATTGTGAGACTGTTGAGTTACTTGAGCATGTGAGTGCTTGGTTCTGGGGAATAATGGTTTTCTACCCTTCTAAAAGTTATAGATCACTGGATTGGCATGTTGACTTAAACTAAGCCAGCCTATCCACTATTCCAGCCCTGCCAAGCCCCAGCAGAGCAAATGGACTCATTTAGGAGTAAACTGCTGCCCATCCAGAGGCTTTGAGGCAGTGTGTCCTGGGTGAAGGAGCCACAGTCTGGATGAGGAGGCCTGCCCCAACTTCCTGATGAGCCACCGCAGCCTGCAAACCTCAGCTGGCCACCACGCCCCCTCTGACCACAGGCCTAAGGAGATCTGGTCACCTCCAAGTAGCACGTGGGAAATGCCTTTAATCTGTACCCCCATAACATGCTGAAATAATAAAAAAAAAAAACTGCAAATTGCCATAATATGGAACTTGCTGTTTTGTTTTTCTGACTTCCCAATTTGTCCATCTCTTAATCCCATATTAATGACAGGGTACCAAAGGAAGAAAGAGAAATATAAAATGAGACCACAATAAAATGAAGTTAATGAGAGTAGCAGTGAGCTCTTTAAATGCAAAAAGTCTCTGGAAATTCTCCCAAGGAGAGCAGATGCCTCCCAGACCCTTGCTATTGCTGAAGGAAGCGTTAACTGTGCTGCTTTGGGCTGCTGTCTGGCTCCTCTGCATGCACCAGAAGTTCTTGCTATAGCAATCAGGTCTCTCAGAGCAGCAGGAAGGAGCACCTGCCCAGAGTTGGGAGACAATGAGGTCATATTCCATACAAAGCCTTGAGTTACAGGTCGTGCCCATGGACCAGTCTAGCAGGAAGCCCTGTCCCTCCCTGCCAGCTACACAGGGATCTGACCACAGCTGAGTCCCAGCTCTCACTTTGAACTAAAGAGTATGAGTGACATCCAGTTCTCTAGCACATCGCCAAATATTTCAAGGCACTTTCTTGACAAATGAGTGGCTTTGATGCTTTAGAGTAGAAGGATATGGTAGGTGGTCATATTTCAAGATCTGTATTGATTGTATGTTAAAGTTAATATTATATTATAAATCCGACATGGCATAATGATCAAAGGCATGGACTTAAAGCCAGACAACCTGAGTAAGAATCCCAGCTCCTGTCTGATTACCTGTGTTCTTGGAGGAGTGTCTTAATTATTCTGTGCCTCAGTTTCCTCATCTGTAAAATGGCAATAAGATGGTGCTATGGTCTGAATGTTTGTGTCTCCCCAAAATTCATATGTTGAAACCTAATCCCCAATGTGATGGTATGAGGAGGAGGGTTTTAAGAGGTGATTAGGTCATGAGAACAGTGCCTTCATTGACGGGATTGTGCCCACATAAAAGAGAATCCAGAGAGCCCCTTGCCCTTTCTACCTTGTGTGAGGTTGTAGCTACAAGGCGCCATCTATGAACCAGGAAGTGACCCCCTCACCAGACACAGAATCTTCCGGTACCTTGATCTTGGGCTTTCCAGCCTCCAGAACTGTGAGGAATACATTTCTGTTGTTTCTAAGCTACCCCGTTTATGGTATTTTGTTATAGCAGCCTGAACAGACCAAGACAGCAGCAACTTTCAGTGGTGGAGGGCGCTCACTGTTCTCCCTTCACTGTAACAGCTGCCCCTACTGCGTGGCCACGTGGCTGCATCCTCTCCAGGACTTGTGCGAAGGACTTGTGCTATGTCCAGGCTGGGCCTTGAGAGAGCAGGCATGCCACCTCCACACCCTCGTTCTCTGCTTCTGATGGCTCGAGCAGGAGTGACCAGAGCTACTGCGCAAGCCACATGTAGACAGTGGCCATTGGCCATCAGGCTAGCCAGGTTGCCTTCCAACTTGAAACACTCAGATCATCACATGAGAGAAAAATAATCTTCAATGTGGTTATAGCCACTGTGTTTTTGAGTCTCTTTCTTAAAGCAGCTATCGTTATCCTCACTAAAACCCTACCTTGTAGGGGGTGTCGAGAGCATTAAATGAGTGAATAAATATAAAGGAATTAAGGCAGTTCCTGACACAGTCTGCACTGTATGTGTGGCAGCTAATTGTGCTGATGAAGAAAATAATAAAACATCACCATGCAGTTAGGAAGAAAAAGCTTTTGTGAGGATTACCGTTCAAAGCCATGCAGCAATGAGGTCTGCACGCTGTGGAGTTTTCTATAATTCAGCCATGGTGCAGGGCCACTGCCCAAGTAATCTGGAACTGACTGGCGATACAAAATATAAAAGCACATGATATCTTAGATTGTATCTTTGGTTCTTTATAATGACTAAAACAGTGTTTCTTGCTCAGAAAGTTCCCAAGAAGAGTGACTAGAATCTTGTGCCAGGAGGACAGGAATGGGATGGTCATTGCCGTGCTGGATGCCTTTTCCATTACCTAGAAATGCTAATGCGGAGAAGATGGAGGCATCAGCCCGTTCCTAAATTTGATGGTGATACTTCTTTCTTTGTGTCTTCTTTTCTGTTTTTCCATTGTTCCATTGACATTGGTTAAGTGCACTTCCAGAAAATCTTGGGAGTCTGTTACCACTGTAGAGCGCACAGCGCCTCTAGCTGTCACTCTGGGACGTGCAAGCCCCCCTCATTGCCTGGTTAACTGCAGAGAGGAGGAGAGCCACGTAGAGGGCAGTCAGGAGGAGGTGGGTTACAGAGCAGAGGAGTTGCCAGAGCATTTTGTTTCCACAAGCGCAAGGAGTTGCTCCAGCTTTGCCACACGATGGAAAAAGTTGCCTCTGCTGTCAGTCAACGCTGACAGACATCCGGTGCCTACAGAGGGTCACTGTGGTCAGCTGCATTTGATCCCTGCTTTGGACAAGAATAACAAATGCCTGAACTATTTCTATCTCCCCTGGCTGTGGACACTGACAAGGAGCTCCTACTCTCCAGCCGTGGAACCAAGCTGGAGACAGACGGCTCCTGGACCTGAACTGAGGAGGCGGGAGGACTGCCATGCCCAGAGCACCTTCACGCCTGAGTCCCGAGCACTCCTCATATCCACTGGCATTTGCAAATCAGCTCCAAAGGTCCATGAACAACCAGATAAACCAAGGTCACTGAGAGCTGTCTGACTCCCAGTCTGGCAAGGGATGTCAGAATTCCAAATCACCCTTGAAGCCACCCTACCTAGCCAAGTGCCTGGCATAATCTTGATGTTCCACAGGTGTTTGGCGATCACCTGAGTGCAGGACTAAGTGAGCAGGAAGCATGAGGACAGACACTCTGGTTCTGCCCCTTACAGGTGATACAACCTTGATCTAGGTCCTTTCCTCTCTCAGGCTGCAGTTTTCTGATATGTACAATAAGGACATATAGATCTACCTAAGAGAGTTTTTGATGGATTAGAAATAAGGTAGGCAAAGTGCTTAGCATAGAGTCTTCCGCACAGTGTATGTTAAGTAAGGTGACAGTCCCAGTGGACCCATCTGCTGCCCTGGAATAATTATTTAATATTAACACACTCACCTTCACATCCAAAAGTGTCCCAGTTTGAGTGACAAATGGTATGGCTGGCCTAGCAATCGTTCATGATAGTGATGACTATGATGAATGACAGGAGCAGGGGTCTAGTTGGGGGCTCCTCTGGGAGGTCCCTGCAGGCAAGCTTGAGCTACATGGCTTTGACCCAGGCTTGCAGGCAGCTTCACTCTCAGCACTGGTCAGCTGTGCCACACACAGTGGGAAACTGATGCGGTCACCACACACAGAGCACAGCAAGTGATGTGGAGACTATACGTGGGATATTTTGCTAGAAAGGGATTCTGTCCTTGAAGAGCCTCCTGTCCCTCTGGAGACATGACACACCAACAGGGTAAGGACAGTAGGATATAGACAAGGCAACCTTGGGCAGACGGAAGCAGAGCCATGCGGTGCGCCCCAGGGCGGGGGTGCCCATGCACTGGTTCATGCAGATGCAGAGACTCTTCTGAGGGCTGGGCCGGGCTGCCGGAAAACCCTCTGAAGACAATCCACAGCTGTCCTCCCGAAACTGGTTTCCCTCAAGGATTTCCCTTTGTTTTTCCTTCAGCAAGGGGCTTTATGGTGACATCACAGACAACAATGACAAGCACCTGTAGGGCGAAGCCACTTTATAACCCAGACACATCAGCTGTCACTTGTTCAGCTGGAATTACACATAACACTGGTCATTTCTTCATCCTAGTGAACCAATGAGGCTAATATTGATATCACCCTTTCAAAGATGGGTGAATTGGGACATGGGAAGATGAAGCCGTATCCCCCAGGTTGCCCAGCTGGACAGGGGTGGGCAGGATTTGAACTGGGTCTCTCCAATCCAGGGAAGTTGGGCTCAACCAGCTTTCCCTGAACACTGAGAAGACAGGTGTGTGCTGTGGCAAAGTAGAGCAAGGAGGCTTTTGGCAGCCCGGACTGTGGTTGCTGCCTCTCGATAGCCCCCACTCCTGTAGAACAAGCCAGAGAGAGGTGTAGGAAGCCCAGGAGTGCCCTGCTGAGGGAAGACTTGCCTTCCTCATATGGTGTACAGGAAGCCACAGGACACAGAGTGTCAGCTTTGTAGGGTGTCAATCTCAGCCTTGTCCACATCCAGCCCATGCTTAACTCACCCTCTGACTTGGGGCCAGGGCACGTCTACCTTATGAATAATAACAGCTGAACGCAACATTCTTGAGCACCTGTTATGTGCCAAGCTCTGAATTTGGTGCCTCGCTTGAGTTATTTCTTTTAATCCTCAAGGAAAGCCAGGAGGTGGGTGTATCTGAAAGCAGGTACAATTCCCTATGCCACAGCCCTGGCCTGCTGCATCCCATACACAGGACACTGTGCCCAGAAGTTTCTGGAAGGCAGAATGTCCTCCAACTCAGGGCAGTGATTTAACCCCCTCTGAGCATGAAGTGGGACAAACTCCCCAATGGGCAGGTGACAGTGGGGGTGGCAGGGTGGCTTGTAGGACTGTAAATCCTGAGTAAGTGCAAACATTCCTGGCCAGTTTGTTTCCTGGTCCATCTCAGATTGTGATTGTGTGTGTGATGTGAACATTCAATTCTATCAATGGAAATCACGACATGTGAAAATTAATTTTTCCCTGCAGGAGAGAAGCTTTGGGGTTTATGAAGTGTATGAATGGTACAATATGCAGGAAAAAAGTCAGTGTTGGCATTGGCCGTGTGCTCAGGAAGGAGCTGTGAGAATAAAGATGTGCCCCAGCAGGCCATGTCGGAGCGTCAGCATGTGGTCAGGGTGATGGGCAAGGCCCATGTGCAGAGGTGTGGGAGTGGGTCCAGAGCCTGGGGCCTGGGGCAGGGGGCACAGGCAAGGGGAGGCCCGGGGCGTCCAGGCAGGGGCTCAAGTGTACGGACTTAGTAACACAGTTGGCGGCAAGATGGGAACTTGGCAGGGGAAAGGCAGGAGCCTTACCAGGACTGAGCTACAAGGGCAGAGCAGGATGAGTGGGACATTGAGTCCTCTGTCTCCAAATGAGGAGCTCCTCACGTGTCCGCTGGGGCAGGTCTGCAGGAGGTGTGGTTGCAGGGCAGGGAGAGAATGCCCTGGCAGGTTCCACGTGAGACCTGCAATGTGGGTCTGGACACTGTGTGTAAAACCCACGAAGCGTCGGGTTAGACATCCTCACTCATGCACGGATTTCAAGAGGGGGACCACACGGCACCCAGCTTCCCACGTGTTCCCGACAGCATGTCTGGGGAAGCCATTGGAAGCAGCGCCCTGATTTGCACTTCAGCAAGAATTGATTTCCCCAAAAGTAGGTCAGGAGCTCCTGAGAAACTTACGGACTCTGACTTTGATTTCCTCATCTTGAAGTTCAAAGAACACGAATAAGTTCATTGCAAGAAAAACAAAGTGATTTTTTTCTCTTTCTTTTTTGAAACCTGAAGCATTCTTGGCAGGAAGGGAACTAAAAACTGGAGAAGGCAGGGAAAATCCCTGTTGTGGCCCAGCAAGCGCTCACTACCCGGTGGTCATGGCTGGTTCCTCGGCTGCAGTGGGACAGGTGTGGACCTGGACCCAGAGACCATGAGACCCGGTGAGCAAGATGGTTATTCGTGCCACCAGCCTGCACCCAGACCCATGTATGATGGCCACAGTGAACTCTGTCATTGAGACTACCTTTCCATGGGAGTCACAAGAACAATTTATTATCTCCAGTGGATGCAGAAGCCTCCTAGAACATCGCACAGGTTTCTTTATCCCTCTTTGCTAGGAGGAGGAAACAAGGGAGCTCCAGCAGCCGGGGGGAAGGCGTCATTTTCTCAGTGAATACACGCAATGTGAGTACGAGCCACACAGAAAGCTGAGAGCGTTAAGAATAAGAACTAGGACCATGTCTTACTTACTTTGCATCCTGGGAAGTATTTAGCCCAAGGCCTTGTCCAGAGTCAGTTCTCAATGAATGGCTCCTGAACAAATGAGCCCATTAACAAAGCTTGTGTCTTCAGACTCTGGCATGAGAGTGTACACCTGGAAGGCTTCGCGGCTGAGGTTAGGAGTGAGGCACAGGGAATAAATCCCACGCTGCCTCTTGCCACCTTCAGTGGGCACCTGATGGTCTTGCCTGGCCAACATCCACCCACCTTCTTTAGGCAGCAGCACCTGGATTTTCCACTGATGCACCCTCCCTTTCCCATTCTCGACCCAACTGATTTGGGTGGACCTGACCACCCCAGGCTCCAGTGAGCATGTGGCCTCACCTGGAAAATCACAGAATCAAGTGAATGACTGATCATGCTTTGGATTCTGGAGGCAAAGGACTCCTACATTGGAAAATGATTTTATCCAAATAGCCCAGATGGCAATATTCATAATAAACTGCCTTCAGTGGCCCTGGTCTCTCTCCTTGAAAATGCTGGCAGATGACTGTGGTACAGGTTACCTTGTCCTCGGGCATCAGGGAACATTTGTACAGATGACTAATTGGGAACACATTGCATTCTATCCTACGTCGATAAAAATTCAACAGGAACAAGCTCCCCTTTGATCTGATGGCAGGACCCAGCTCAGCTACGATGTGTTTGCAAAGAACCAGGGTGGAATTCATAATGCATCTTGAGATCTCCTCTTTCAGACACCTGTATTAATGCAAACCAAAGAAAAGAAGCCTCATCTGCAGCTTGTCAACTTGCTGACTTTGCAATGAGGGTCTCAGAAAGTCTGTGATTTCTTTGCCTGCAAGTGTTTCCATATCTGGCCAGGTCCTAAGCTTTTGGTTGGGGCGGTGTCAACAGTTGAGTTCAATTCCCTCCCAAGTGGATGTGGTCTCTGTTGGCTCCTGTGGTCTGGGAGACCCTGATAAATGACCACGTGGAGGGTTCGTCCTCTGCATTTGTCTATGAGGATTTGCCAAGGTCGACCACCCTGGGAGGCAGAACCAGGCACCAAGCCAGGCCCATCAGACTCAGCTCCATCTCCTAGAAGCCACTCTTGTTCCAGGGCAATATGGGGTCCTGAGCAGCTTCTCACTGGGCTAAGTGAAGGGCCAGTGGGATTATCCTCTTGCAACAACTAGTTTCTACAAGAGCTTGTGTGATTCATTAGACCCACTTAAGGCTCACATGAGCTTCCCATATGACTATTATAGAAGAGCAGCCTGAATCTAGGCTGGGAGACCCTGCACTCCCTGGGCTTGGTAGGGTGGGCTTAGGGTATGACGAGAAGGACAGAGTCCCCAAACATCTGCCTCGAGACAGTCACCTCAATGTGGGGCCTCCATGGAGATGATCCCATCCTAAGGGGCTTCAGATAGCAGAAGACACAATAGAAACCATTCTCATTCCTTGGAAATGTTTCAAAAGTGAACATGGAAGCAGAACTGGGTTTTCCATCCCTCTTGGTGGAGAGCCAGTGCTTCAGATTTGCCGAACACACAGGTCAAAGGCTTGCCAGCTTGAGAATCACTTGTATTCATTGAAACCAAAAGTTGATGCAAATGGAGGTTTGACTCAGCAACTTGTTTTTCTTTTATTGTTCAGGAAGTTCTCTTTATACTAATGTTCACCTGCATTTCACATGGGCGCTGAGGGTGCCAGAGTGGCACAGCGTAGCCATTGGCAAAGCAAGGAGCTCGCTGGGATTCCGACTTCCAGGCTGTCCAGCTCCACCGGGGACACAGCCCCACGCCCTGCACACAAAGTTCGTGCTCAGTAGAGATTTGAATGGGTGGGTGATGACAGGATCCTCCCCTTCCCAGAGAGTAGACCTGGAGCAGTGAGTGATCGTGGCTGTAACTCCGCGGTACACAGAGTTTACATGAGTTCTCCTGTCATCCTGAATGTCCCTTTCCAAAAGGAAGTCCTTCCCTATGAAGCATTTTTATAATAACTCAGTCAAGGACATTCTAAGAACTAATCAGTCCCTGTCTGCCACCTGTCATTATGATCTGGTCCCCCGCCCCACCCCCTGCTGTATTCCAGGGGATATTTAAGGCAGCTGCCTCCATTAGCTCCTTTCCATATTTGTGATCGGATCTACATGGATTGTGCTCACCAGTGAGTCATGGCTTGTCACTAACTGCTTCTGAGAGCATCAGCGGAAGACACCGGGTGCAGGGTTTGCAGTCCAGGCATGGGCAACCGCCCAAGGGACAATTAGAGACTGGGTGACCGCTCTCCCATTGGAGGACAGAAACGTGAACACTCGGTGGACAAGCTGCTGGAAAGTCTCGAGATGCCTGCTTGTTTCCATGCCCTTAGATTCCTGTCACTTAGTCACGCACACCCTATGAAAGCCTGCCTTTGCTTTCCTGACTGTTCCCAGAACTGGCAAGGCCCTGCCCCGCCCTGTGCCTTCCACTGGCTCTGAAGGCCTCAGAAGACCTGCAGGAGGCAAGAGCCTGGGGGCCGTGATGCTGCCAGGGGTTCACAGAAATGTTTTCATTTTAATTTACTTAAAATCAGAAGAAAAAATGAGCATCACAATAATGAATGCAAAATAATGGATCCTGCCTGGATTAAATTTATCTTTATACCAACACAGTCATAAAACAGAATTTTTAATACTTTTTTATGGTGGAAGAGGCCCATAAAGGCAAAAGTGCCCAGGGCTCGAGAAAGCCATCCGAGGCTCTGAAGACCCGGACTCTTCTGACTCTTCTGAAATATTTGAAGGGCAGAAGTGCTTTTTCCCTCCTCCCTTCTCCTCTTTCTCCCTTCCTCCCCCCATGTGCCTAAGGACAAAATGTATACTTGTAACAGTGGCAGGACAGCCTGCTCTATTAGGGGGACATTGATGGGGAGATGATTGACTGAACGTCAAATGACCATAGCAGCCTCCTGGCCCCACGCACTGCCAAGGTACCCAGGGCCAGGCTGGTATTGGACAGGTGGACCCAGTCTCATGCTTACCCCCTCCTCGTCCTCCTCTGGGTGATGTTGTTGAGCACCTACTCTGCACCGGGCTGAAAGATGAGAAGGACCCGCCTCTGCCCTGCAGGTCTCCCCTGCTGGGGAGGAACAGAGCAGCACTGGGGCCATTCCCCAGTGCATGCGTGCAGGCTGGGGCTGGACCATAGAGGCAGGAACTTGCAGGGAAGAACTCTGGAGTCCAGGATTGCAAAGCACAGGAGCATAGAGTGTGAGCATGATATAATCAGGCTTGTAGGTTAGAACCATCACTGTGTGGCCTACTGAGAATCACTGAAAGGGGACAAAACTGGAAGCAGGAAGGCAATGAGGAAACCAGCAGTAAACCAGGAGGAACTTGGGGATCCGAGTAAATTTGCAGGTGTGGGGATGGAGAAGTGTGGAGGAAGCGAGGGAGATATAGAGAAGTATGAGCTCTGCACCCAGCACAGGTGAGGGCTTGGACTCCCCAGGCCATTGAGTGGATGGAGCCCTTCCTGGGAAGGCACAGAGAAGCAGAGGGCTGGGGTGGGATGGGTGGGTCCTGGCTGGCCACTGTTAGTTTTAGAGACATCTGGGTAGGACGTCCCTGGGCACCTGCAAACCTGGAAACTGCGGCAGGCAAGAGACCGGGGACTTTCCCCGCAGTGAAGGAAATGCACTCACCTGTTCCCCTCCTTGCTGAAGGTAACCAGAATGGATGCTCTGGGCTCTGCCCATTGATGGCTTTTTACCACATGTTGAGAGGGAGTTTGCACAAAATGGCTTCCTGGGCCCCTCAACAGAAGTCTGTGATCCTGAGGACAGCAGCGAGCTCTTTCCCGCAGGAGGGCTGCTGGCTGTCACTTCAGACCTCAGCCCCACTCCCACCCCCACCCTGCCGTCCTCTGGCCCCAGGCTGAAGACTGCTGAGCTCCCCACTCGGTACCCACAGAGGTAGCCACGGAGGTACCTATCTGGTACCCACTTGGTACTCACGGAGCTGCCCATGGAGGGAACGGGGCACGGAGAGGGCAGGAGAGGGGCCGGGTGGGGTGAGGTGGGCAGCGAGCTGTCGTAGGAAGGGGTGTGGGTGGGAAGGGCTGGGGGATGATTTCTAGCCTGGGTAACTCTATGCAACCTTGGGTAAGCCACTGCATCTTTGTGAGCCTCTGTCCTCAACCCCTCCAGGAGGGAAGATAGTTCTAATTCCCTTGTGGCCTGCCACATTAGCATAATCCCAGTCCAGGAATGAAGAGGTCAGGAAAGCCTAGACCTCAGGCATTCACTGGCTCTCACATCTACATGTCCTCTGCACACAGCTTCCTGGTTGTGAGACGAAGGCCTCCTCCCCTAAGCCACCTCACCTTCCTCCTGACTATCTGGTGCAAAGGAGGCAGCAGTTGTAACTGGTCTTGGCTTCAGCCAGGCCCTCCCCTTGCCAGGTGGGGCAGCACCAGCTCCCAGCCCTTTCCTCCTCCCCAGTACAGCCCCTACGGTCAGCTGCAGGCCCAGAAGGAAGGCTCGGTGCCTTCCAAATGCCTGAAGAATAGGCAGAACCCACCTCTCTGCCACCCTTCCTACTTCCTCAAGTGTTCCCATCTGCTAGGGCCCACTTTGGAGCCAAAACAAACATCCCCCAGACCCTCTGTCCAAAGCTCATGGGCTTTTCTTACTTTCTAAACAAGTTCCCAAGCCTCAGTGGGGTGAGCCTTCAGCCTGGGTGCTCCCTCTTGGGGTGGAGGGGTGCCCCTCTGGCTGCCCCGTGCACAGGTGGGCCCACATGCCTTCCTCCACACGCAGAGGTAGCCAGGCTTGGAATTCGCTATGGCGGGCAGGAGGAACAAAGTCCTTCCATGCAGACGATTCACCCAGAGATGTTGCCATGCTAAAGCGGGATCTGCAGAGCAGCCTGTGCTCGAAGAATCACCAGCATTTAGATGGATGCTGACCCTAGCACTGACAGCATGCACAGGATGCACCAGATTCATTCTGTTCCAACAGCATAAGGCAGCAAAGGCCTTTGGACTTCTGAGTATATGGAAGTCTTATTATGACCATGGTTCCAAGGGCAACCATGAGGACTATCAGGGTTGCTACTTGGGCATGAACGTAAGAGACAGGAGAAGGAACAAACAAACTTAGCTGTCATTTACTACATGAAATCACATTACCAAGCTCCAAGAAAGCAGAGTGAAAAGGCAGAGGCCCCCCTATCTAGGAATATATCATCTGGCCAAAGAAACAATGGTAAAGAGATTTTAATGCCAAGTGGCAGGTGAAGACCTGAGTAGTGCAGTTCTGGGTCCTCCTGGAGTTAGTGCGTGGCCTAGTAGTTCTCCCTACCTGCTCCTGCGGGACTGCAGTTGAGCGGATGTGGCGCTGGTGCTTCCCTGCAGGTTCTGATGGGGCGGGGAGAGGGGGAGATAGTGCGCCAGCTGATAACTATATGGAGCACTACCTTTGCCTGGGTAGAAATGTCATTCCCATTTTCCACAAGGGGAGACAGAAGCTCAGGGAAGTCAGGTCACCCACACAGTCAAGAGGCAGAACCCAGAATCCTGCACCAAGGAGGCATGGGAGATAAGACTGGCATAAAGAACAGGCAGGATTTAGTGGGAGGCAAATATTCCCAGCAAAGCTGAAAGAGCAAAGAAAAGGTTTAACGAATTAACTTCAACGCCAGAAGCATTTCACCATTTGTTTGAGGCAAGTCAGGTAATCTACACTCTAGACTTATTTCTGCCACCAGAATTCTGTGGCTTTAACTTAATTTCTCTTTAATTCCCTCCCTTGCAAAACGGAGCGTGCTTACGCCATAGGGACATTGTGTTCAATGTAAGAACAGCCATCCATGAAGGCACTTTCAGGGGCTTAAGGCGCTGCATGAGTACAGGATGTCATTGTTCAATAGATTGAGTTTACGGTGACTAAGGAGTTATGAGCAATCTGTGTGGGAGAAGACCCAGGCTATCAGGAGCTTCTAAGAAAGAGGATGTACGGAAAAGCCTCGCATGACGCCGCTCCCCACCCTGGGTGTGTTGCAAGCTCATTATCCGCCCCCTTCTTCAAAGGGGTTTCTTCTGGCTGCAGAAAAAAGGACGCACGGAGGCAGGAGCGGTTCCCTGGTGGATCGCGCCCTCGCCCGGCTGCTCCCCTGTGCGACAGCTCCGCCCGCGGGGCCTGCGATGATGGCTGCTGTGGGTCCAGAGCAGAAGGTGGGGGGACGTGGTGAGTGATGTGCACCCCACTGCCGCGTACCTATCAGCGCCTGCCCCGGGACTCCCTACCCTCCTCTCCTCCCCCAAACCTGGACCCCCTCCCCAGACGCTTGCTTTACAAACCAGCCAATGTGGCCTCCGAAAGCAGACTTTTGTATTTCTCCTTCTCCCTCTGCATTCACAGACTGCAGTTTTGTTCCTATAAAACTATTTAAATGACGAAAAGAATACAAAATAGAAAGTTTATGAAAAAATTACCCAATAGGCCACCATACAGAAATAACTTTAAAAAAAATTGTGAATTTCATTCCAGAGGCTCCCCAAACCTATATACAGAAGAATAGACTTAGGAAAATAATTATACAAAATGGCATTTTAGTGAACAGCTTTTTAAAAAACAAAAGCATTCAATTCCATCTTCATCGAACTTAACATATGAAAAAGAAATGAAAAGGACCGGCAAATTTCAGAGGCATTTTTCTGTTGTTTTAGGCTGATACCTTTGTATTCAATCTATTATTACAAAACATTTCAAACATACAACAAAGTAAACTGAAGAACAAAATGACCTTACACTTATCTACCATCAACTTTCAACAAACGTGAACACGTCCTTGGGTTCAGAAGCTTTTCTTCTTTTGTTACTACAAATCTTTATGTGAAAGGAATTAATTTAATGGAGGTATACTTGCGGCAGAATTTCCCAACTGGCGGAGTTCTGTTCCTTGATGCTAGACACCGGACACGACACCGCCCAGTAGTCTGCGGGGGGGGGGGGAAGCGGAGGCTCAGAGAGCAAAGCAGCCTGTTGGAGCGTAAGCAGCAGAGCAGGGGTCGCAAATTCACAGGTGCTGGACGTATAGCCTGGGCGCCGGAGACCGTTTCTAAAGGGGTATGGAGCTACATGTGAGATGCCTGGGTGCTCACGCTGACAAGGAACAAAAAATCTAGGTGGAGGAAGATTTCAAGTCCAGCTGATGACCTCGAAGCCCCATTATCCCAAGCAAACTGAGAGGAAATTCTGTTCTATCTCCCTGATTTGCCTGAGAGAAGAATTTGTTGGGGAAACTTCCCCACTGTTGGAAGTGGGATTGAGTAAAACATCTTTCTGAAGATGGTAGAATCAGAGCCTGTGGCTGGGCCACCCTGCTGGTGTCTCTGGAATTCAACCCCTTATAATGAATCACATCATTACCATTGAATCTAAACCCAATAAGTCACGAGTCTTGGATATTAGCTAAAATAAGGGTGTTTTTAAAAAATTGGAAATTTAAAAACGATCATAGATGTAATTTAATTTTTGCAATAACTACTGAGGTTAAGAGGCAACAGTAAATATGTACCTTCTGAGAGCTTGGAGCTCCAAGCCAGGTGGCAGGAGCTTAGGGTCAGGGCTGAGGGTGCTCCAGCTGCAGCCCCAGCGTCACAGAGGCAGTGAGATGGGCCAGTCCAACATCAGGCATGCTGGGCCCCTTGCCCCCCGCCCCCGCCACCTCCAGGTACCTCCCTCAGCGCTACCCTGATCAACAGGGCACCAAAGGACCTATGTAAGATTGTATGAGTCGGGGCACAGACAGGAGACAGAAACCACACCAATAATTTGAACAGAGAAAATGTACTGTAAAGATGGATTATATTAACTAGTAACAAGGGATTCACTACTGAGGGGGAAACAGGACTCTAAAGACTAGCCTCAGACTAAAGGAAAGTGCCAAAGGAAGAATCAAACTTGGCTGGGATTTAGACCTCACTGGAAAGGGTGTTTACTGGGTTTTCTGGGTGACATCTGGTCCACAGCCATGGCCAAGGCTGGTGAACAGGAAGCCTTCCCCAGGGTGTCAGCAAAAATTATTGGAGAGTGAGAGCCTGTGGGTATCCAACACATCACTAGCAGCTATTCCATAGAAGCCAGAAGGGTAGGGGAGAGCACCCAGAACCAGGAGAAGCTTCTTCCTTCTGCAATGTACTTCATTCTAGCGACATATCCGGCAAAAGAGAAATGTTTACAGGGTCCAGCTCCAGTTATCACAAAGCAGGACTGAGAAGTGTGCATTTGGAGTTAAGGAGTAATAAACTGCACCTAACTGCAGCATCGCTTGCAATAGTCCCAAATTGGACCTAACTCAAATGTCCATCTATTAAAAAAATGAATAAATAAACTGGTAGAGACATGCAAAGGAATAGTACACTGCAGTGAAAAATGAACGGATTCTAGCCCCACACAACCACATGGATGAATTTGGAAACATAAAGTTGAGCATGGTGAAAGAAGTTGTGGAAGAAAACATATTATGATTCTCTTTAATTCTCCCTCAAACCTACTCCCAGCCTACTTCTGCTGTTTCCTAATAGTGGTCAGGGCCCAAGGAGGTCAACTTCACCGTAGTCTTATTGATAGTATGAAAACTTAGAAATCTGAACTTTGAACTGCAACAAATATCCAGATAGTGAAAAGAAACCACCTAGAGTCAGAATTAGCATTAGTAATGAAGCATTGGAGGCAGAAATAAAGGAAATTTAGACAAATAAAATAAACTTAAGAAACTTAGGAAAATAAAATAAAAATAAACAAGTTCAAAACAAAGATTAATTAATGAAAAATAACAGTAAACACATGACAAAGGCCTAGCATCCTTAATATGCAAAGAACAGTTACAAATCAATAAAAAAACAAAAGAATGCCTCAATAAAAATAGATAAAGAACAAGGCTTGTGTGTCTCTCTTCAAAAAACATACAAGCCTCCACCAAGCTTCCTGACAAGTTGTAAAAGCTCGATCCTTAACAAGAACAAAATCTGGGCCAGTGTTTAGGCTGCCATCCTGTCCTGAATTTCCTAGGAGAAAGTAGGAACTAGATTTCTTACTTATCCTTTAAAACTCACCTTAAAAGGCACCTTGCTCGGGAAGCTGCTCCTCCAGCAAAGCTAGGTGCTCCTCCCACATGACTTCCCAGGGCTTTGCCTCTCGTCTCAGCACCCATTGTGGATTTCTCCCCAGCAGGGCAGAAGCTCAACCAGGGCAGCATCCCTAGCCCCCACACGTTTGGAATGCAGTAGCCACTCAACAGGTGCTTCTTAAAACACTGAATGTGTGCGTGCATGAAAATGAATACAATAAAAGCATCATCTTTAGGAGCCAAAATTTTACTTGAGTCATCATGACACCTAGTGGTGAAGAATCTCCATTGCAGACCCAACAAAATGGGCATGACTGCTGTAGGTACCTGCATTTCCTTTTGTCCCAGCAAAGGCATTCTGAGCCCCAGCTATGTGCCATCACTAGAGACCATGAGAGTGCAGGGGACCCTTAGGTGAGTTGGTCAGTCCCTATCCTCTGGGGGTTTACAGTCAGAAGCACCCACTGCCCCGGCCACCACATAGAGTCAGCATTAGCATTAATACTGCACTGTTGTGGGGAGAAGGAAAGGAAACTCAGGTGCCCATGATCCTGGAATCAGCTGGAGAAGGGCAGCCTCTGAGGGAGGTGGAAGCTCTATTACATGGAACTATCTCTTAACAGCAGCCTGTTTATCGTGCCTTTTAAAGATAGCTTGGGTACTAAGTGTCAGAGCATTGTCTCAGTTTTATTCCTGTCAGCAGATACTAATAAAAGTTGATACCTCAAGCCATGCTGGCTTCCCTGGTCCCTCCACTCTGTAGGGAGAGGAAGCTGAGCAGGGACTTTCATTCAGGCGGCCCAGCCCTGCCTTCGGCTTCTATTTCCTCTACCTCTCCAACCAGGCTTTAAAAGGTAAATCCTAATTGGATAGCCATTTGGGAAGCAAAACAGAGCTGGATTTCTTTTACTAAAATTATAACAGAGCAAATGAAAACAATAAAAAAAAAAAAACCCAGAGAAAAAAATAGGTGACCTCTTTTTCACCTGGGCTTAGGTAAATTTTAGGTACTACCAGAAGCCATAAAGGAAAGGACTTTGTAACCCTTTTCTTTCTTTTTTTTTTTTGAGACAGATTCTCACTCTGTTCCCCGGGCTAGAGTGCCGTGGTGTTAGCCTAGCTCACAGCAACCTCAAACTCCTGGGCTCAAGCGATCCTCCTGCCTCAGCCTCCTGAGTAGCTGGGACTACAGGCATGCGCCACCATGCCCGGCTAATTTTTTCTCTATATATATTTTTAGTTGTCTGTCCAGATAATTTAGTAGAGACGGGGTCTCGCTCTTGCTCAGGCTGGTCTCGAACTCCTGACCTTGAGCGATCCACCCGCCTCAGCCTCCCAGAGTGCTAGGATTATAGGCGTGAGCCACCGTGCCGAGCCCACCTTGTAACCCTTTTCTATGGCAAAATAAAATAAAACCAAGCAAAAATCAATGAGTTCAAAACAGAGATAAACTGAGGAAAAATAACAATCAACACATGACTAAGTGCTATTATCCTTAATATACAATGAAGTTACAAATCAATAAGAAAATAAAGGAATACCTCGATGAAAATGGGTAAAGAACAAGCAATTCTTCAAGAGACATACAAATGGCCAATTATATGAAAATTAAAATAAAATTGTTTGTTGGATTCATAAGGATTTAAAGATTTATAATACCTAATACTGACGAAGATATTTGTAGGAGTGTAAATTGGTACATTTCCAGAGGGAAATTTGGTAATAGATTTCAGAATAGTAAATATATATATCTTTTACCCAGAAATCCCACTTCTGGGAATATATTCTAAGAAAATAATTGGCCAAGTACATAAAGATACAACATTTTCATCAAAGTATGTGGGGTGTGTGTATGTGTGTGTGTATATATATATATATATATATATAAACTTGAAATAATTTGTCATTCATTAAAGTAAAAGAATAATTTTTAGCTATGAGCCAAAAGTGTACTTGATTAATCATGTCATGACAAATAAATTATGGTACACTGAGCCTATGGAATGCCAGTTAGCCATCAGACATGAAAATATAACTCCGCATTTATTATCATGAAAAAATACATTCAGAATATATTGCTGAGCTTTAACAGCATTAAAAAAGAACTATCAGTAAATCCACATAAAGATGGTGGCTTGAGAAGATGTTCACCAAAATATTAGCTGTGCTTTGTGAGTGGTTGGATTTAGGATCATGTTTACTTTCTTCACATATTTTAAAAAATGTTATGTGGCAAGGTTTTGCTTTAAAACTAGAAAAACAGAAGCTGTTTTCATTACAAGAAAAAAAAAATAAGCTCTGCCTTTCAAATAGATCCAATCCAGCTACCACACTTGACTGCTGTGGCAATAGGTGTATAGAAACTGCATGACGTTGCCTCTTGAGAACCACAGGAAAGCTACATTCCGAGATTCAAGGTGAGCTATGTGGTTCTTATTTTCCTCTGGAGTGACACAGTTCTTTCAAATATCCCCAATAAAGCTAATGGCTACTAAGAACAATCCGTAACAATATATACTACAAAAATTCAAAATGTGAAAGCAGCCGTCGGCTAAGGCTTTGGATTTTCCATGTCTCCGGCTCCAGTAGAGCTTCCCTGCCCAGAATAGACTCTTCCCCAGGCTCCCACTTACAGTAAATGTAATTACACTTTAATGGTATTCATCTCATTCTGTCACTTGTTCCATTGCTCCTATTTTTAACCAGCACAATGGGAACATTTGTCCTCTGATTCACTGAGAGGTTTTAGGCCAGGAGTCTGGCTTTTAAAATGACAGTACCTTTATTCCTATTGCTGACTTTTTAAATGAAATAACAGCCCGTAATTAAAACAATAGGGCACAGGTGACCTCAGTGGGATGAGAATAGCAACCCAGCACAGAATTCAGGAATAGGATTGATCAGCGACTGTGCCCGAAGGCAGGAAATGAAGAACCAGGCTCTGATCCTGGCTTTGTGGCCTCGCAAGTCATGTCAAAGTCCTGCACTTCCGCCCCTGTGAGAGGGAGTGCTGATTCTTACAGTCGGTTCAGTTAGGCACACCCAGCAGGGTGAACAAAGCCCACCTGGCACATTTTCTCCTCTGGAAGAACATTGGGGTAGCAGTGCTGCCCACTCAAGCTAAGCCCCTGGGACATCCTGAGCTGTTGTGGCAGTTGAGAAACCGCCACCCCCCGACCCCCTGGTCAGACCAAATGCCATGGAGAGGTGGTGTCTCTGTTCCCTCCCTTTGAATCTTAGCTAACTCGTGCCAGCCGCAACCACTAGAATGTAGTGGGAGTGACTCTCTGTAATGTCTGCGGCTAGGTCCCAAAAGGCCACACAACTGTCTTCTTGCTCTCTTTACTTGCTTGCTCTTGGGACACTCCCTCTTGGAAGCCAGCTCCCATGATGTGCAAAGCTGGAGCTATGATGAAGGCATGTGCCATGTGCTCTAACCGGCAGTCCCAGCTGAGCCCCCCTTAAAGCCACCTCAGCCTGGATCCAGACATGTGAGGGATGACACCGCCCCAGCCATCTGAGTCCCTCCTAGCATTTTGAGTCTTCCTCGCTGAGGCCCCAGACACCATGGAGCAAAGGGGAGCCATGGCTGCTGGATCTTGATTATGGAATTCGTGAGCACAGGAGAGGATGGTTGTTTATGTCACTAGGTCTGTGATGGGTTGTTAGGGCAGCAACAGCAACTGGAACTCCAGGTCTGATGTGTGAGTTTATGTAATAAGCACTTACTTAATGCTTGCTGTGTGTAAGGCCCTGTTCTAAGCAAGATGCAAGTATTAATTAGTAGTATAGTTATAATATTCATCTTTATAACAGTTCTGTGAGGCCTATACTATTATTGTCTGTATTTTATAGTTGAGGAAATTGAAGCTCAGAAAATTTAAGTAAACTGCCCAAAGTCACACAGCTACCAAGAAGGAAAGAGAGCATTCAAATTGAGGTCATGTAACTCAAGAAAGCATGCTCTTAAACCCCCTGGTAGGTACTTTGCTTCTGCTCAAATCTTTTTTAGTCTAAACTTTATGCATTGACTCCACCTACAGCCTCCGGTATCCACTCAGCATCCTTTGCTTCTTTCTGCCTTGCCTTGTTAAGATGTGATCAGAGGCTCCTGGGAAACCCATCTATTTTGCATACCTTGAGAAAAATCTAATAAAATCTCCATAGGAAAGGACAAGTTCATTATGTATCTTTCAGAACAGCCTCGTGATGACTCCTGGTCCTGACCTGATTTCTTGCAGGCCCCAGGCAGGGGCTAATTTACATCTCTGCAGCCAGAGATTGCTTCTTCGGCTGCAAGCCCCCAATTAGCAGTCGTTTTATTTGGGTACACATTGAGTTCCCTGAGTTCTCATGTGCTTACTCAGCAGGCCTGCTGTCTCCGAAAGAGGACACTGCATGATAGTGGCCTTCAAGGCCCTTCAGGACCTCTTAGGGGCTGAATTTCTCTGCTTCTGTAAACATTTACACGCACCCACTAGCACATCCAGATCAACAAAGGATACTGCTTTGTGGCCTTCTTGCAGAAACTCTTTTTCCTAACTCTATTTCTGCCACTTAAAAGTTTTTCCTAGGGCCACGGGTCAAACCCTGATTGTGATGCCAATAGATCATGCAAAAATCCCTTACAGAAGTCTCCTCTAAACTAGGTATCAGTTGAAAATTAAAGAAATTTTTCCTTTAGTTGATCTTTTTCAAACAAATGAAAGCCTGAATAAAAGTGGCACAGCTTCTTACCTACCTACTGTTCTATTTGCAGAAGAGACAAATACATTAATTTTAAAATAATTGCCAACACAGGGCCTCCAAATCTTCTCTCCCTCTTTTCCTTCCTTGCCCTTTCTTTTTTTAAATTATGTGCTGATTGGGCTTAGGGTAGGAACTATGGAAGGTCACAAGTCCAAGCAGATACGGAGGGAGTTCTGGGAAGAATTGCATCTATTCGATAGAAGCCACCGGCTTACAGAATCACTGGAAGCAGACCCTGCATGTCTCGGAATTCATTTTGAAGAGCTTCCCTCTTCCATCCATTGTTTGCTGATTGAAGCATAAAAATGTATCCATTAACACAAAGTTTATTCTCTCAAGACTTCTCACTGCCCAGAATATGTTGGGCAGGATAGAAGCAGCGGGATCCACTGAGGCGAGTTAGGGAAGATGAAACAGGAAGCCTGGGAGGAGTTCTCAAGCTCAGAGATCTTTCATTCCACTCCATGTCCTGCACCTGCCTGCATCTATTTTTCCCTCTCATACTCATTCTAACACAATGAAAAGTGGAAGGTGTGCCTTGAACCCCTCTGACCTGCATCCTACTCTCTCTGAATGTGGTCACTTGCGTCTAAGGGTTGTGCATTATTCTAAAAGAAGTCACATCCTGGAATCCCTACAGACAAAAGGAGTGGCCCAGAATCTACACAACCCAGCACTAATTGCTCAAATCCCTCTCTTCCCATGTTGATGCCAGGCCTGTGATTTAGAGGACGAGCTTGCTGAGAGAGCTGGTGAACAGTCTGAGATAACCCAATCCTGTGATGCACTAGAGACATTAGATAAAGAAGAGTCAATGTAAAAAAACCAAAACAAAACAAAAATCCAGCATTTAACCCACGTGGAGGACAGTTGTCATGGAAAGTGGTAAATGTCATACTGTGAGAACTTACAGGCCTTGCGTGCTTTATACTGAAAGTCTCTGGCTAAGACACCAAGAGAGTAAAAGATGATCGAGAGAGAGATATGAGTGTTTCTTAACATCCTAAGAAAAATGTGAGAGAACGCTATAGGAAAAGAGATTATACCAGGAAGATTGTGTAATGGTGGAAACATAAAAGGGAAGAAAACTATATGAAGTTCCCCAAATAATAGCTTAAAGGATGCAATTTAAGATTCTCCCCAAATTGTACTGACAAACCTACCTTAAGAGTTTCTGAGTCCTGTAAGGCCAAGTTTATAATTGCCAAGTACCAGACCAAGCAATTCATCTCAAATGAGCAAATCATTCATGATACCAAAGCCTCAATTCTTTCATAATATAGGACGCTGATGATGATGACGATGATGAGGATGATACTACAACCGTGACGACAATAAAACCCTTCTAAGTACTTACAAATCTTACTCATTTAATCCCCACGCAACCGTATGAGTTGGATCCTTTCCATAGATGAGGAACTTTAGGCACAGGGAGGCTAAACACACTGTACTGGCACCAGGAAAGGCCAACAAGCCCCTTCGTAAGTGATGATAAAGATGAAGCCATTTGTTCCAGGAAGATTGGATTGGTCCTTTCAGGGTGATTTGGAGCCACCCCAGGTTTCAAGGTCTAGTCCTCAGCCTAACATTTTCAACAATCTCCTTTTTAAATTCAAAGATAATCAAGCCTCAGGAATGAATCTGTCCCAAGCAACATAGTTTCATATTTAATTATTAATATAAATCAAAATATCAATTTATTAATTCAGAGGTTCCTAAACTTCTATTGGTTCATGACTTTTTTTCATTGTGCCCCTAAGCCAAAAGAAGCACAGTTGAGCCTTAAACAACACAGATCTGAACTCACACCTGGCTTTTTTCCAACCAAATGCACCACGGAAAATACAGTTTTCTCAGTATGCAAAACCTGCCTATACAGCCTTTTTGTATAGGCAGATTCCACAGAGCCCACTGCCAGACTTGAGAATTGAGGATTTGGTTAAACATGGTAAGTCCTAGAACCACACTGCCCCCAAATTGAGGGAGACTGTACATATTTATATAAAGTAGTTAGACTCAAACAACTTAATAAGCTTTTATGTCCTAAAAACTATAAGCTGTTTGAAAAAAAAATATATGAAAATTTAAAGAAAAATAATATACTTGCTCTATTACTTATTGATGCAGTGTGAGTGCCTATTGGGTGCTGCACAATTTCTCCAACCTTGGAATTTGATCAGATGCCACCAATTCATTTCCTTCTCCACGCTAATTTTTGAGTAATACCCATTTTTATCACAGCAACCACTAAAAACCCAGCTTCGGAAAGATATGAGATCATCAAAAGGGATATAGCATAAGCTAATGTTGAAACTGTGGACTACTTAGGGCTAACAGTTCCTGGGATGTTCAATATATGTGCAGTATTGCACATATATTAAAACTTAAAAACTTAAAATATCTTGCTGCAGGTGTCTGGGGCATCTCGGCTCACAGTTTGGGACCTGTAGCATTATATAACACTAAGAAATAGAACTGCTGCTTAAGAAATATATGTGCAGGGTATACTTAACTTTTCAAATTTTGTTCCCAGTAGGGTTGAGAAACCAAATCAGAGTCAGAAAGCCTTAGGGGCCCAGAATCAGCAAGGGAGGTAAGTAACTTTGGCCTGAGATATCTACCCTGATATTGATCTATTTACTGCAGTTACATAGCTTGGTTATGTGTGTGTGTGTGTGTGTGTGTGTGTGTGTGTGTATTATAATATTTCATTTGGACATGTCAAATCCCAGATAGAGGCCGGGTGTGGTGGCTCATGCCTGTAATCCTAGCACTCTGGGAGGCTAAGGCGGGTGGATCGTTTGAGCTCAGGAGTTCGAGACCAGCCTGAGCAAGAGCGAGACCCCGTCTTTACTAAAAATAGAAAAAAATTAGCTAGACAACTAAAAATATATAGAAAAAATTAGCTGGGCATTGTGGTGCAGGCCTGCAGTCCCAGCTACTCAGGAGGTTGAGGCAGAAGAATTGCTTGAGCCCAGGAGTTTGAGGTTGCCATGAGCTAAGCTGATGCTACCACACTCTAGCCTGGGTAACAGAGTGAGACTCTATCTCGGGGAAAAAAAAGAAAAAAAAATCCCAGATAGAACAAAAAGTTGCAAGGTTTTTTTTTTTAGAGACAGGGTCTCACTCTGCCAAGACTGGAGTGCAGTGGAAAAGCTGCAGGTTTCTAATGCTTTTGGTAAAAGGTAAAGTATTGACTTGTTAATTATTCAACTTTTTACTATGTACTTTTATGTAATACATATATATGTATTTTGAAATGTTTCCTTAAATTTTTTAAATCATCATCTCAGAGAAAGTTACTTGCCAAAAATAGTACTGGTTTTTAACTTTTCTTTAAAAAGCTGTATTCACTTTAATATATATTCGAGGAATAGTAACAGCATTTTTCTTATTAGGAAGTTGATATTTTCAACATCTTAATTGTCAACAAGCAGATTCAGAGAGTTAATGATCTCCTTTCAAAATTAAAAGCTACAATGGTCAAGTTAAAAATAACCTAACATACCTTCCCTTATGTATAAAACTATGCCACTTCATCAGTTTTACGCACATTCTCCCCTGATTTTTAATATCTCTGAGGTCAGGTGCATCTTGTGGTTACTGTTGGCTGGGTGGCAACTGTAATCAAGTTGTCGCCACCTCTTGGTAGGATCAAGAAAGCGCCAGCATCAAAACGAGCAGAAAAAGGCATCAGAGCTGGCTCTTAATAGAAGGACATTTTTAGGAATACCCTAACCAATTTACAGGCAAACCTCATTTTATTGTGCATTGCGTTATTGCAATTCACAGATATTGGGCTTTTGACAAATGGGTGTGTGGCAACCCTGCATTGAGCAAGTCTATCGGCACCATTTTTCCAACAGCTTGTGCTCACTTCACATCTCTGTGTCACATTTTGATAATTCTCACAATATTTCAAACTTTTTCATTATTATTATATCCGTTATGGTGATATGTGATCATTAACATTTTTATATTGTTCACCTGTTCAAATGATAATATTTGGGATATACTGAGCTAAATAAAATATTAGGTTATTAAGTTCAAAATGTCCAATTTCCTAAAGTACTAAGTTTGACAGTTGATATCTCTGGCATTTTGCCCTGGGGCCCCTCCTAGAACACTCTCCCCGTTCCTCTGGACTTTGAAGGCCAGTGGCCGCACACCACTAGGCCACACCCCTAGAACATCCATCCCTCACCTTCACGTGGCATTGCATTGCAGGTGCATCCCAGGGACAGACACCTCAGCCCACAGGGCAAGAAAGCAGAGTAGAGGATGCGGTGGGTGTCTCCTCACACTGGCCTCTGGGGTGCAGAGCCTGAGTTTCACCTGATGCCCTCACACCCACTCTGCAAAGCTTACCCTGGCTTTCGCCAAAGCCAACAAAGAACTGGGGTCCACCTAAGGTCAGGGACTGGGGACATCACTCCTTGTCCAGTTCCCTGCTATGTCCTCACACCCAGGCACCACACAAACTGCTATGGGGAGGAGCAGCAGCAGAACCTAGATACACTGCCACTCACACGTGGTGCCCCCTTCCCCACTCAGGTGCCCATTCTAGGTCCTCAAGTCCTCTGTGTACCAAGGGCCGGGTCCCTCCCATGTACCAGCTGGATCCTTCCTTATCTGCCTCTCACTGCAGCATGGTCAGGTCCAGGTCCCTCCCACATGCCAACTGTGTTCCTTCTTGCCTGTAGCTCACTGCAGGACACTCCATTTCCAGGAGGTTCCAAGGCAGTGCCAGCCACAGTGGCCCAAGCAATACAAATCTCTAGGGTGCAGTACACACCAGACATGGAGTCCGGAGGCAGAGGAGCCACCAGCCCTCCCACACACTAGCATAGGACCCCCCAGGACCCCGGTGAGAAAATGGCAGATGCAGGCCTGGGCTGGCAATTTATAGCCTCCTATATTCAAATAAGCTGTTCTGGAATACCCATTCTGATTGGATAACATTATCCAATCAGAATTGGTCTATTAGGTTGCTCTTTTCAAATGGCCTTTGGATTGTATTATCCAATCAGAATTGGATTCTCAGGTTTTTTTTTTTCTCTCATCCAATCAGAATGTGTATTCCAGAACGCCTCATTCCAATGCCAGAGGTCCTAATTGGCTGGCCTGTGCCTACATTCGCCATTTTATCAGCGGAAGCATGCCCAGAGGTAATTTGAAGAGGTTCACCTCAGACTCCACGTGGTCCTGTGGCTTCCACCCTGGCTGCCCTGGCTAGGGTCATTCATATTCGTGGGCGCCACCTCGGCACAAATCCGAGCATTATGGGGTGACCAGAAGGAAAGGAAGGACTTAGCTGTCACACAGGAGGGACCCTTGATGAGCAGCAGGTAAGAAAGGACCCCATGAGACGTCCCTGTCCTTTGCCCTGAGGAGGCTTGTGGTACCCAGAATGGGAGGTCACAGTGGAAAATTCAGGAAATTCCTGAATTAGTTCTCCCTTTCTTTTTTAGCGGGTGCAAAGTTATGGTTTTTGAATATGCTTCATTTCTCTCTATCTTCATTCAAGTAGAACCAATGACTATGTAGGAGCCCAAGGGTGTAAGTACTTAGGTGAAAAATGGATATCATTCATTTTACTAAAATTTAAATAAGG
Organism: Propithecus coquereli; assembly: GCF_000956105.1. Classification (NCBI taxonomy): domain Eukaryota; kingdom Metazoa; phylum Chordata; class Mammalia; order Primates; family Indriidae; genus Propithecus; species Propithecus coquereli. The sequence continues at coordinate 2,962,045 of NW_012141747.1, forward strand.
ATTGTGAGATGATATGTTATGGCCCATATAACCTAGTTCTAATGGGGAGTTTTCTATGACCAGCTCATTGAGGAAAAACCCAAACAAACTTGGGCTTAGTTTATGAAATGCTAGCATCAGCTGGGAGGGCACAGCTGCAGACCATGCCTGAGAGCCAACAGGAAAGGGAAACCCTGGGCCAGCCTTCCTGGATGGACAGATGGCCAAAGACATGGTCTACATTGATATGAGCATAGGTGGTGATTAACTTTACAATTTGATCTTTGGGTTACAGAGTATCCAGGCAGGAATTAATATCACCCAGAGTAGGATACAGTGGATGATGGGATTTTAGGTTTCCCCTTTTCCAGGAGAGAGTGAGAGTATCTTTATTTGTGCAAAGTATAATTGCATCTTGTAAGGCAGAAGCATGAGGCTTGTTGTCGAATGGATGTTTATCTGTGTATTGAGGGGTATAAATGTTGAGTAGTCAAGAGGTGGGCTGTGCCAGTTATTGGCCAATTGTCTCTCACATACACAAGGGCTCTTTTCTACTTGACTCTGTAATGTTAAGGCTGGGAATCTGCAAATTCTCTTGGGGTATGGGATCTGGGAGTCCCAGGCTCTCTTGCCAGCTAACTTTTAGCTTCTACAATAGGAGGCACTGGCAGGAGATCCAAGGAAGAAGGGGAGAAACTACTTTACTTTAATAGGTGAAATCCCATAAGTATTCAAGAGTGTCTATATTCAGAGGAACTATAGGAAACCACTTAATTAGCTTTTCCACATTTTTGAAATTGCTAATTGACAAAGAATTGCAGGACCAAATTATATAGTACTAAAAAATACAAACACCAGCACATAATTATTACTGCTAATGTCACTTAATACCTTTCAAATTTACCCTGAAAATTCTAACTATTGTCTCCTGGAAAGCCTATGGAACGTTATCCACCCTATAGATTTTTGAGCATTCCT
>NW_012141747.1:2974846-2976703 GCF_000956105.1 Propithecus coquereli
TGTTCAAAGTTTCCATAAAATAATTCGATGTTATTCTAAACTTGCTCTACATTTGAATTATACAATTTCCATGGGTTTTGGATCCTAACACAAATTGTATTTATTTTCCTGACCTGAGGGATAGGAATATGCTGTTGCACTAAAACACACAACAACAAAATCTTTCAGAAATTTGCATTTATATAAACTTAAGTAGATAATATATTCATTAAGTTAGGAATAGCATCAAATTTATTTTTATGTGGATTTGAATTTCCTAAAATTTCTAACATATGCATAATGCAAATTTCTGGCCTCAGGAACTATGTAAGATAATAAATGTTTGTTTTTAAGGTACTAATATTTGGGGTAATCTATTACACAGCAATAGATAACTCATTGAGATACGATCTAAATCAGCTAAGCACACTATTTGGAAATTGTTGGTTACTATGGCAGGACATCCCAAAACTTATTGAGTAGGTCTAATTAAATCAATATATAATATATTGCTGGAGATAGAATGTCTCGTGGCTTATAGAATGGTGCCTTGAACTACAGCTTGGCCAGTGGTATTAAGCACTTACCCATCACTGTCTTGCGATGGCTAAGTGCTTAATATCACTTACCCATGGGATAGGGAGAGTGAGCCACTACATCTGGGTTATGAGAGCAACTTGGCTGCATTTTCGGTTGGAGAATAAACATGAACTTATTGCCTGTTTCTGAACTTAGGTAAATAACCCATCCAATCCATTTTACTTTTTTGATCTTTTTGTATGCTCATCAAAATAATTCTGAGTAATTGCTTCCCTGGTGGCTAGGAAGAGGGTGGGGTGCCCCTTATGAAATGGGAGCATTCAGGTCTGCAGATACTGTCCTAGCCAAAGGCCCTTAGGACAAACCTGGAGTCCAAGAAAGTCAGGCTTATTGGCTCTTGGAAATGAGGGAGACCGAATATCCTTGGAACTACTGGGCATTTCACCAAACAAAGAAAGATTTAAGGTTATTATGTGATTTGGGGGAGGATTAAAATTTAAATGAAGCAGTGTTTTGATGGCATCAAGGCAAACCGGCTACATAGGTTAGGGGTCAGCGTGGAGTGTAAACTGCAAAGTTTCCTGTTTCTTGGAAATGAGGAAGTTACGATAGGTCTGGTTGTGTCTAGAAGCCCTAGTCTGAAGCCTGTATCCGTGTGGGAAATTGAGGTTGTTTCTGGATACTGAAAGACTCAGATCTTTCAGGCAAAAATGTAATAATTCATTTTTACCAATTTGATTTCAAGCAGCAAAGTTTCTGACAGCCTGACTTTAGAACAAAGTTTCTCACTGACCAAGAAAGTAGAAGTCACTCAAAAGGGTTTGTTTTTTTTTTTTTAGGACATTTTATAGCTGTAGCATGACCTTGGCAGAAACATTTCCAGTTAATTTTGCAGCTGGCTTTGTCTGTGTCTATTTGCAGCTGGCTAGTCTGATTCATGGCAGGGAAAATTTTTCTTTTCTCAGTCTGACTTAATTTTTACTTTCTCAATAAAATGTCTGTAGGTAGAATTGTTAGGTTTTTTTTTTTTTGAGACAGAGTTTTGCTGTGTTGCTGGGACTAGAGTGCAGTGGTGTTATCATAGCTCCCTGCAACCTCTAACTCCTGGGCTCAAGTGATCCTCCTGTCTCAGCCTCCTGAGTGGCTGGGACTATAGACATGCGCCACCACACCCGGCTAATTTTTCTATTTTCAGTAGAGACGGGGTCTCACTCTTGCTCATGCTGGTCTCAAACTCCTCACCTCAAAGATCCTCCTGTCTCGGCCTCCCAGAACGCTAGGATTACATTCATGAGCAACCGTGATCGGCTCCTGTTAGGGTCTTTACAAAAAAAAAAA
>NW_012141747.1:2976753-2983228 GCF_000956105.1 Propithecus coquereli
CCTGGGCCAGCCTTCCTGGATGGACAGATGGCCAAAGACATGGTCTACATTGATATGAGCATAGGTGGTGATTAACTTTACAATTTGATCTTTGGGTTACAGAGTATCCAGGCAGGAATTAATATCACCCAGAGTAGGATACAGTGGATGATGGGATTTTAGGTTTCCCCTTTTCCAGGAGAGAGTGAGAGTATCTTTATTTGTGCAAAGTATAATTGCATCTTGTAAGGCAGAAGCATGAGGCTTGTTGTCGAATGGATGTTTATCTGTGTATTGAGGGGTATAAATGTTGAGTAGTCAAGAGGTGGGCTGTGCCAGTTATTGGCCAATTGTCTCTCACATACACAAGGGCTCTTTTCTACTTGACTCTGTAATGTTAAGGCTGGGAATCTGCAAATTCTCTTGGGGTATGGGATCTGGGAGTCCCAGGCTCTCTTGCCAGCTAACTTTTAGCTTCTACAATAGGAGGCACTGGCAGGAGATCCAAGGAAGAAGGGGAGAAACTACTTTACTTTAATAGGTGAAATCCCATAAGTATTCAAGAGTGTCTATATTCAGAGGAACTATAGGAAACCACTTAATTAGCTTTTCCACATTTTTGAAATTGCTAATTGACAAAGAATTGCAGGACCAAATTATATAGTACTAAAAAATACAAACACCAGCACATAATTATTACTGCTAATGTCACTTAATACCTTTCAAATTTACCCTGAAAATTCTAACTATTGTCTCCTGGAAAGCCTATGGAACGTTATCCACCCCATAGATTTTTGAGCATTCCTGATTTATTAAAATGTGTAAAGAGAGTATGCATTTTTCTCAGCAGTAACATTAAGAGCCCCTTTGATCTCTGCTGACTTTTTCCACTGAAAGGATTTAAAAGTCTTCCTTGGCATCAGAAAAGACAAAGAGTTGTCACTGCTTGATAGCTATTTGATATTTGGCCTCTTTTAGCTGAAATGATTGAAGTCTTTATAGGAATGATGTATTATAATTTGGTGAATAACTCTGTGCTTAAAGATCTGTGGAAATAAAAATTTTTTAAAAAAGAGTATCTTTGGCTACACAATATTGTGAATGTGCTAAACGCTACTGAATTGTAAACTTTAAAATGGCTACTTCTCTGTTATATGAATTTTACTTCAATAAAAAAACTTTTAAGTATCTTTTTCACATTGAAAAATGTATTTGGCTGTAACTTCACCTAGATTGAAGAATACTTAAAAGACTTCTCACTGTCTGCTTCAGCCCATCCTTATGCTGAGAGCCATTCGATAGCTCTTAGATCTTGGGCACTTTTTTTTTTCAGTGAAGTTCATGATTTTCAGTCACATAATAGACAAAACAACATGTGATGAAATTACTTGCACTGGCTACTTAACCCAACTACATCAGAAAGATCAATTACGAAAAATGCACGGAAGTCTCAAGATACTTTTTAATGAGTGCTCAGAAAAATTGCCAATTTTAAACTTTCATAAAATCTTTAAAAAGTGGTTTTGGAAAAAAAATAAAACTCTGCCAAGATTTGTTAAGATAGTTACAATGGAATATAATGACATGAATGCAAATAGTTCTGAAACTTGTTCTTTATTAATTTTATTTTTCACAATTCCTGCCTCTACATATAGCAGAATGTTCTTTTTCCAAAATAAAGTTATTTAGGAGAAAGTAATGTCTAACAGAATGAGCACTGCTCTTCTTCATATGTTGTTGAATATTTCCTAATGCTCGATTATAAGGATTATCATTTTAAGTTTGTTTGGCAATTTAAATTTACATGTATTGGCAGAATATATCTTTTTAAAATTATATTTTATCTTTAATCTAGATTTCAATTTTCAAAATATGTAGTCCTTTTTCATTTGTTTTACCAAAAATCATATTTTTGTAGTAGTGATGCCAATTTGTAGCAAGAAGAGCTCTTTTTATTGTATGCAGGGGGAACTATTATACATCACATTTTCTCTCGTTTCTCCCCATTTTTACTACTTAGGTCTCTAGCATAAAGAATAAAAGTCAATTAGCATTGTTATTTTAAAAAAATCTTTCAGAGTTACCTCATTTAATTGAATTGAGCAAAGTCCATCTCATTTGTGTGAACTGAGTTTTGTTTTAAACTCGATCCTGTCTTTCAGCTTTCAGTCATTTTCTATGAGAACTGACTTGTCATTGATATGTACTGTCTTCGTTTCCTTTTGCTGCTATAGACGATTACCACAAACTCAGTGGCTCAAGATGATACAGATTTATTGTCTTCTAGTTCTGGGATAGAACTCTAAAGTAGTTCTTCTCAAAGAGCTAAAATTGAGGTGTCAGCACAGCTGTGTTCCTTTCTGGAGGCTTTAAGGGAGAAGCTATTTCCTATCTTTGCCAGCTCCTGAGGCTGTCCGTGTCCCTTGGTGCAGGGCTTTCTTTTATCTTTAAGACCAGCAGTGGCCCGTGGTTGAGTCTTTCTCACATCCCATCACTTGGACTCTGACTTTGCTGCCTCCCTCTTTCACTTATAAGGACCCTTGTGATACATTAGGCCACCTGGATAACCGAGAATAATCTCTTCATCTCAAGATTCATAATCTAATCACATCTACAAAGTCCTTTTTACCATGTAAAGTAACCTATTCGTAGGTCCTGAGGATTAGGTTATGAGCCTCTTTGGGGGGCTGTTATTCTCCCTACCACACGTACCAATAGAGATAAATCATAAAAACATAATGTTGCAAAAGGATACTAATAATGTGATTCTGACCAGGTGAGGTGGCTCACGCCTGTAATCCTGGCACTCTGGGAGGCCGAGGCGGGAGGATTGCTTGAGGTAAGGAGTTTGAGACTAGCCTGAGCAAAAGCGAGACCCTGTCTTTACTAAAAACAGAAAAAATAAGCCGGGCGTGGTGGTGCACGCCTGTAGTCCCAGCTACTCGGGAGGTTGAGGCAGGAGGGTTGCTTGAGCCCAGGAGTTTGAGGTTGCTGTGAGCTAGGCTGATGCCATGGCACTCTAGCCTGGGCAACAGAGTGAGACTGTCTCAAAAAAAAAGAACCAGAAAAACCAATGTGATTCCTATTACATTAATTTCTAAAACACATAAAACAATACAATATACTGTGTGGAGGTACACACAGAGTTTGGATAGGTATGAAAAGAAGTGTGGGAATGATACACTTGTCATCTACTGGTGACCACTGGGAAAGGAAGAGAGAGAGAGAGAAAGGGATTGGGGAGTATCTGTTTATTTCTTCAAAAGAAAGATTCGAAGCAAAATGTTAGCATCTTTTAAATCTGGGTGGTTGTTACATGAATAGATGTCTGTTATATTCTTTTATATGTTGACATACTTCATAATTTTAAAAAGATAGTATCCCAGAACTTCTCAAGCAATGTTGGGTAACTTGAGCTAACTTCAACTTGATTTTGTTGTTATAAAGAAACTAGATTTCCCTAACAATTACAAAGCATACTGGAAAGTGACGAAAATTTGTTTTCATTTTTATGACATTTATTATAGTCAGCTTCTCCACACAACATTTAGGTTGCTAGTTAGAAATAATATAGTCTACCATTTAGCATTCAAATTGATGAATCTTAACTCAAAGAGTTGATCTTTTCTAATTCAAGTAGGTAACTATCTGGGTAGTTGTAGGGTTTGAGTATTAATTTGATGACTGATAGGAATGGTAGGAAAACATTAAAAAAGATCTATCCATTGAAGGGGCTCACCAAGCACTAGCGAAATTAATTCAGAAGTATTACCTCTGAGACATAGCCTAAGAAAAATATAAAATCCCAAAACCCCTAGGAAAAAATACCAGATAACTTACAAAAGCAAAGAAATTAGTCTGTGTATTGGCTTTAAAAGTTTGATGCCAAACAAAACAACAATGCACATCATTTAAAAAAAAAAAAAAAAGAACAGTGAAAGAAAGTGTGAGCCAAGGATTTTATACCTAACCAAGCTTTCCTTTAAATATCAAGGCTAAAGAAATATAGTTTTCAACATGTAATAACTTAGAGAAATCTGTACCCATTTACTTTTCTTGAGGAATAACTGGGAAAACTTTGGCAAACAGACTGATGGTGCATATTTAAAAATATATAATCATAAATCCAAGATTAAAACAAAAATGGTGACTAATGTACAAATGTTATATGTTATGCCAAAGTAGGAATATGGCAACTAACATATTGGAGAAGAAAGGAATATAGAATAAACTAATTGGTTATTGTACACAATGGGTGGGCTTTAAAGGATACTGATTTTTAAAAATGAACCAGATAGGAAAAGTTAAAAAAGAAAACAGGGGTACAAGTGCATTTAAAAAAGTACAAGGATTTCTGCTTCTACTAGGTTAGAGTAACAGGTACTAGATTTACTCTCGCATTTGAAACAGCTACAACAAAGACAAAATATGTGAAATTATAGTTTACAGACATTGTGCTTTAGGTGATGAAGGACAGCGATTCCAGCAGGGAGTTGGGGCAGGAGGGGCATACAAGGTGGACTCTCTGTACAGCTTATTGTCTGGAGAGAGTTTCCAGGTTATAGCACGAGGGCGGGGAACCCAGGTAGAGACCAGTGGTTTCCCTGAGTTGAGGAGATGATTTGGAGTCCCAGGTGGCCAAGATGGCTAGAGTTTGCAAGGCAAAGTACCAGAGAGGAAAGAGCTACACACACATATGCATACACACACACACATCTCTGGAGATCTGCAGAGGGTATTTCTCTAGCCCTAAGTATTGATCAGTGCATGTATATAAGGAAACTACCCAGGGCTACGGAAAGAATCACCTGGAAGGCTTAGAGGAAACAATCCCTGGAGTTCACACAGGGCTAGGAATTGTTCCTGTTTCCACAAACCAGATGGAAACCTCATATTATGGCACACAGAGTACTCAAGAGGCTATTGCCTCCATAGCATAGGGTTACATTAGCCTTAGACTGGTGGGCTTTTTTTTTTTAGACAGAGTCTCACTCTGTCGCCCTGGGTAGAGTGCAGTGGTGTCATCATAGCTCACTGCAACCTCAAACTCCTGGGCTCAAGCAATCCTCTTGCCTCAGCCTCCTGAGTAGCTCAGACTACAGGCCTGAGCCATAGCCTTAGACTTTTAAAGGCTGTTCTGGTCCCACCTAATCAACCTTAAAAAAAGATTTGAAAGGATCAAACTGTTTCTAACTAACTTGGCTTCATTCCAGAACAAAGATGAATGATATTTATAGGAATCCAAACATATCTAGCACCCAAAATAGTAAAATATCTGGCATCCAATTAAAAATTACCAGGCACACAAAGGAGGAGGAAAATATGACTCAGAGTGAGGAGGAAATGAACCAGTAGAAACAGACCGAGGAATGACAAGATGATAGAATTGGTAGAAAAATAAAGAGTTAATATAACTTTATTTAATATGTTCAAGAAGGAAGAGAAATGATTGAATGTGTTAAATAGAGGCATGGAAGATATAACAGACACATATCAAAATTCCAGAGATGAAAAATACACTGGATGGAGTGTATAGCAGATTAGACACTGAAGAAGGAAAAAGGCTTAAGTCCAAAGGTAACCATCAGAACAAAAACAGGAAACTTCCTAAGTACTGAAAAATTTTTAATAAATAGTAGTGAAGAATGCAAAGCTTGTAGGAAAAGAAGCTTCATAAATAGAATACACATTCTTATAAAACACGACTGAGTTATCCCAAACATAGGTTATATGAGTAAATGCAAGTGGGATTAACTACTTAAAAGAGTAAGATTTTCACTTTGAGTCACAAAACAAGACCCAACTAACCTAAAAACAAGATTTAGAAGACTAAAAATAAAGGCAGGACAAAGGTATACCAGACTAATAGAGAAATGGAAGGAAAAGAAATACAGAAATTATCAAGACAGAGCTTTCTCCTTACCTTTACTTATTCTTTTTTGGGTTATTAACAGATTTTTTTTTTTTTTTTTTACTTTTCAAATTGACCAATGGACATATAAAATTGTTCTATATGTGTATGTGGCTACACTGCCATTTTTATGTGCTGATAGACTATAATGATTACAGTTCCTACTTAAAGAGAGATTTTGTTATATGCTAGACACAGTGCTAAGTGGATGTTATTTATGCACCTCATTTAATCTGTATTAACAGCTTGATGTCAGTTATGTATTTTTATTCCCAGTTTGTTATTGAGAAAATAAAGGGTGAGAGATTGAGTTGTTCAAGGTCATACGCTAATAAGTGGCAGAGCCAGGACCCAGACTCAAGACTGTTTGAGCCCCTTGTCCTTTACCCAACTAGCACTCTGCACTGCCTTATCTTTTATTAAGTCCTGATGAAGCATTTTAAAAATAGAGACAGGTTATGAGAATGCAAGTTAAATTTTATGCTCAGTATAAAAATATACTGGTTGGAATAAATACCATTGATCTTAGAAAAGACTTTCAAATGTCATTCCTTTTTACCAGTTGTATTTTTAATTTAAAAACCT
>NW_012141747.1:2995338-2995936 GCF_000956105.1 Propithecus coquereli
TTTGGATGGGTGGATGGCTGAGTGGTAGGATGGATGGGTGCTGGATAGATATTGGAAACGTAGATAGATAGTATGTGGAAGGGTGGTTGAATGAATGGTTATAGGGATGGATAGATGGATGAATGGATGGATTGATGGTTAGATGAATAGATATTAGCAGCTGTTTGGACAGATGCTTGGCTAGTTGGATAGATGGATGAATGGATGGATGGATGGATGCATGAATAGTTATTTGGAAGGATGGTTGGGTGAATGGATGAGTGAAAAGCTGGTCATTGCTACAAAGTTGGACATTTTCCCAGTGAGATCACCATACCAGCTGAAAGAAAGGGTTGGAAATCCATGCATTCATTCATTCAACAAAAATTTATTAAGCACCTGCTTATGTGTCTGGTACTGTTTTAGGCTCTGGGATTAGACATGGTACTTGCCTTTATGGAGCTGACATTCTGGGGGAAGGCAGATGACAAATAAATAATAGAATGTATGTAGAGTCTATTGTCATCAAGTAATAAATGCCAGAATGAAAAAATAAAGCAAGATGAGAGGGCAGAGATGGCAGGAGGAGGCATTTTATTTTGGGTGGTCAGGAGAGGCC
>NW_012141747.1:2996246-3000295 GCF_000956105.1 Propithecus coquereli
AAAAAAAAAAAAAAAAAAAAAAAATCAGCAGCTACTTTGCAGAATATAGTACACCATTGATGAATACAATAAAAAATAATGGCTATGCTATGAGCCAAACAAAAAAACTCCAAAACATTCATACTGTTTTATTGTTCCCAAACACTTCTAGGTCAACTACATAATTATTTCAAAAGTATTTATTTAAAAAGTGGCTTTCATATAAGCAGATCCAGAGCCTGGTTTTAGAAGTAATTGAAATATTGTATAATGACATATGAAATGTGAGATATGGTCATGATAGAACAAATGCCTTCATTCCCGGGAAACTAAGAGACCAATGCATGAAAATTTCTGTTATGTTAGAAGGTTATATTAGTCGATGGCCAATCAGGAAAACAGAAACACTCTAGATACTTAAAGGAAAGAGGGATTTCATGCAGGGAGTTAGCTACAAAGAGGCTGGGAGGGCTGGCCCAGCGAAAGACCCAAACAGCAACTCGGGCCCAGGGTGGGGCCAAAGCTCTGGCTGGAGGACATCACCAGTCCACACTGGAGTTATGGTTTTTGATAAGTGTTATTGAATCAACACCAAAATTTGAATCACAGATGAGTACTAAAAAACACATAAATAAGCTCAAGACGACTGGGTGGTAGTTCAGAGGATGAACTTTGAAATTTGAGCTCATGTGGCGGGGGTGCCACCAACTAATTATTAGCTGTGTGATTCAGGGCAGGATTCTCATTCACCAATTAAAGAGAATAAGAGGACCTACCTCACAGGGTGGCCATGAGGACTCGGTAAGATACAGCTCATAAAGGCTTAACATGGGCCTGGCACATAGTAAATTCTCCGCTGATTCATGGTCCTTATGACCTGCTGGAAGCAGCTCCTCCGTGAGCCTGAGACCAGTGCCAGGGACAGCCACTCTCAGGAGTGGGGAGAGGGTGGGTGCTGAGAACCGAAGGAAGAGAAGGAAACCCCAGGAGGGGAAAATAGATCTGCTTGGGGTTTTTCTTGAACACCCCAAGGCCCTGAGAGGAGGGAAGGAGGCTGGAGTCTGTCCTGGGTTTTGTACCTGCTCAGCCGCCTGCCTGGCCCCAGGAGCCCACGGGCGTGCGGAGCCTCAGGTTCCCCCTGAGAAAACCTAAAGCACCTTCCTCCTCGCAGGGCGGGTGTAAAACTCCATGAAGTAACCTATGCAAAAAAATTTAGCTCACAGCCAACTCAGGGTTCTGGGGAATGTGAAATTTACAGACAGAGCCACCAGGTGGTGTAGTGTTTGCTTTGGGCCACACTGAAACTCACCAGGTTTGGGAAAGACCAGAAGTCTGTCAGAAACTCCAGAGGGTCAGCAGTAATCTGGAGGTGGCCTGGAGGATGGGAGGCCCCAGTGAGCAGGCAAGAAGGCGAGGGAGGAAGAAACGAGGAAGCGTGTCCGTGAAAGGTCCCCACTGAGACCCAAAGCCCACGGAGTGACCTGTCCCTTCTTTCTGCAGCCAGTGCTGGCACTCGCCACAGCTGCGAACCTGGGCCCATGCAAAATCAGCACCTCCAACAGCTCCCAGGCCTGCTGAGGAGACGGACACCTTCCGTACCGGGTGAAAATGAAAAGTCATCGAAGGCCACAATCCCCAACCCTTGTGGTGTGCCAGGCACTGCATGCTAATTGTCCCATCTGATACAGCAGAAAACTGACAGTCAAAGCATTTGCTCCTTCTCCAAATCCCATCTTGCAGGCGAGGCAGCTGAGGCTCTGGCTGGGTCCCGCTCAATGCACTGTGAGGGTGGCTTTGCAGGGACTCGCTCTCCCCTGGGCTGGACGGCAGGCAGGTCGGGGGCTTCCGGCCAGACCATGCTGGGAAGTGGGAATGTCGCGGGCACAGAGAGAGCGTCATCACATACCTGACTGTGCAGCTATTTGCCGTGTGACCTTGGGCAGTCAGCCCTCGCTGAGCCTCAGTTTCCTCCTTGGAAAAAAGGCCATGAGAACTTGTACTTCTCAGAGCTGTTGTGCAGCTTCAGTGAGACAAGGACCAAGAGAGCGTCTTCCTGTGTTCTCATGCATGACGAGTGCTTGGGAAACAGCAGTGCTAGTGTGAATATTATTGTTAGTAGCAGCCATTTTAAAGCCACAACCAAGTTTTAATCCCTACATTCTAGTCCTAAGGATTAGTCTAGCTCTAAAACTCCACTTTTTCCATGTACTGGCCACACAGCAAGCTAGAAGGACTTGGGAGACGGGGCTGTCCAGGTCGTCATTGAGGTTCGTCACTTTGCTGAACAGGGAGGGTCACAGGGGATGACGCTGGACCTCCTCTCTGTGAGACAGGTAATGTCCCTCTTGGTCACATCTGAGCAGCCACCTCCAGAGAGGACTCTGCCCTTGTCCTTTCCAGCCCCATGCCACACGTCCCTAAGTGCACACCATGTCCCAGGACCTTTAAAGCTGTCCGTAAAGTCCAGGCTCCTGCCCGGACCTGCTACTCCTGCCTCCCTGCTCCAGGCTGTCTGCTGGCCCAGGAAACTCACCCAGCCCAACCTAGCTCCCAATCTGTCCCCCACAAACTCGCTCCTGCCTTCATCTCCCTCCCCTGCTTCAGTAAACAGTGCCTCAGTCCTTCCAGCTGTGTAGGTCAAAACCTTGGCCTTGGCCTTGACCCTTCTCCTTCTTTCATGCCCCACATCCAATGTCAGTTCTACCTACAAAATCTATCCAGCATCTGCCCCTTATGCCAGCTGCACCCCCAACCCCGTGGTTTAAGCCACCATCTTCTCTTCCCTGCAGTGGTACAACGACCCCCCGATCCCGGGTCTTATTCACCAGCATCCTTTCCCTGCAGTAACACAGCAGCCTCCGTACTTGACCCCCTGCAGTCTTTTCAAATATAGGTTCACTCATTCCCCCCCTGCTCTTAACCTCACGGTGGCTCCCATCTCACTCAGAGTAAAGCCCAAGTGGCCAACAGGGCCCTGCGTGACCTGGGTCCCCATACCTTCTCCTTCCCCTTCATTCACTATCCCACCCACATGGGCCTCCTCACTGTTCCTCACACACACTGGCTATGTCCTTGCCTCAGGGCCTTTGCACTTGCCGTCCCCTCTGCCTGGATGCTCTCCTCGCAGACATTCACCCCTCACCTCCTCAAGTCTGTGCTCAAACATCACTTCTCAAGGAGGCCTTTCCTGACCCCACCCTATTTGAAGTTGCCCTCCCATCTGTCTCACCAATTCCTGTTGCCTCCTGTGTTTTATTTTTCTACATAGCACTCGTGACCACCTGACATATTATTGGTAGTTTGCCAAGTAATCCTGGCGTGGCTGGGAAGAGTCAGAGTGCTTGCTGTGGAAGGCCTCCTGTGGGACAGCACAGGCTCAGATAGAAGCTTCTTTCCCAGCTTCTTAATTCCGTTTCAGTGGGCTAGCAGTGAGCCAATATTTTATTTTAAAGCATGTATATAGCTTTGTCTTACCCTAGGCACTATTCTAAGTACTTCATATATATTGATTCCCAAGATTCTCAGAAGAACCCAATGAGGTGAGCACTGTTATGTCCCCTTTTACAAATCAGGAAACTGAGACACAGAGAGGCTCAGTGACTCACCCAAGGTCACACAGCTAAGAAGTGCAGAGCCACACTGTGAATCCAGGCAGTCTGGCTCCAAGAGTCTACACTTCTGCCATCCTTCCTCTCTTTTGAGCATTTATTCACTCATTCATTCATTAAATATTTACAGTATCTTCTTTTGTCAGGTGCAAGATTTTAGAGACCAACAGATGAACCAAAAAATGGCATCATGGCAGTCTAGGAGGAAATGCCGAACAAGTGAAGAAGGGAAAAGGAAAAACATATTCATTCAGCAGACATTTGCTGACACCTACTGTATGTCAGCTCTGTTTTAGGCATGGAAATTAGAGACAAAAAAAACACAGTTTCTGCTTGTGAGGGGCTCACATTCTGATGACAGAGGGAGAGGAGTGAATTACTGCATGTAAACACGACGGCATGAACTGGATTTGGTAGAGGAGAGTGTAGGGACTGTGGGCCCCAGAATAGGAGGTGGAACAA
>NW_012141747.1:3004120-3005379 GCF_000956105.1 Propithecus coquereli
AGGCATAAGGTAAAGGGGAAATGTACGCTAAATGCCATCAGAGCTAACCTCAGAAAGCAACAGGAGTCTCAGGTAAATCAATCCGAATGAAGAGACTTAAAGAGAAGTTAAATGCAGCATGGAATGAAAATGTGCTCAACACTGTTAGTCAGACACACAATGAGACACCACCACACACACAACAGAATGGCCAACATTAAAACTTAGCAGTTCCAAGAGTTAGTGAGGATGTGGAGTAACTGGAACTCTTGTACACTACTGAATGTAAATAGGTACAACCACTTTGAAAAATTCCTTGCCAGTATTATCATAATATGCATACACCTCATGATGCAATAGTCTCACCTCTATGTACCTAAATACGTGCATATTCTAGTTCCCAGTCCATGGAGCTTGGAAGTCATCACTCTCTCCTGATAACTAGTCAAAAGTTGAACAAACAAAAACCAACAAGTCTTCATAGACCTGGCGGAGAAGTGAGATGGCAGGGCAAAGTGCCGCCCCCCAAATTGGAGACAGACAGACAGGCAAATACAGAGATCACAACTTACCAGAACAAAGAGCAGAAACCTCTCCAGGAACTAGTACCAGGTCAGGAAAACCGAACCTGCTGCTGACACATTGCTGGAGGCTCCATGTGGACAAGTCTGAGAGTTGAACACTCCAAGGAGGCCCAGTCAGAGGCGAACCCACACTTTTGTGAGTTTTACCTCTAGGAATCCTACCAGGTTCTTACAGGGACCATTGTAGAAAAATGCCCCTGGTGCCTCCCACAGGGGGATGGGCAATAAGCCAGAGCACTCTGTTCTTATCAAGGCCCCCTCAGGAGAAACTATTTAACCAGGGCCCAACACCCTGGGCTATATCAGAGCCTGAATGTCTCATGGGAAGAGAAATTCGCAACCCCAGCCCACTCTTTCCATCCTATTCCACCTAAGGGGGTGGGGGAGGAGACCAAGAGGCACATGGGAAGGTCACAGCGCCGGGCACAGGCTCAGCAAGAGACTGAGACCTACTGTGCAAGTGCAGAAGCCTCCCCTCCCCCGACACCATATGGTCACACCAATAAAGGCCCATTTACTGGAGTTGCTTTCACCCAGGACATCGTGTCTGGCTGTCAACAAAAATTGTAAGGCACACTAAAAGGCAAAAGTAAAATCAAATCAAATCACAGTTTCAAAAGAGATCAAGTATCAGATCCTGATTCAGATATGGTAGGAATGTTGGAATTATCAGACTGGAAATTTAAAACTACTACA
>NW_012141747.1:3005429-3005833 GCF_000956105.1 Propithecus coquereli
GCAAAAAAATCCTCCCACCTTTGCACTTTTACATATACAGTTCAGTGGCATGAAGTACACTCACATATTTGTGCGAACATCACCACCATTTATCTGCACCACTCATCTCATACACTGCAACTCTGTACCCAATAAGAAATAACTCCCTAATTTTTATGCCCCCCAGCAACCACCCTTCTAATTTCTGTCTCCATGAATTTGACTACTCTGCATACCTCATATAAGTGGAATTAGACAGTATTTACCTTTTGTGACTGGCTTATTCACTCAGCACAATGTCCTCCAGTTTCATCCGTGTGGTAGCATACGTCAGAATCTCCTTCCTTTTTAAGACTGAGTAACAGTCCACTGTATGTATAGACCTCATTTGGTTTATCCATTCATCACTGGTGAACACTTGGGTT
>NW_012141747.1:3005883-3006270 GCF_000956105.1 Propithecus coquereli
GTGATCCTGGCACTCAGGTGGCTGTGGCCCTGTTCGTAGCTCACCAGGTGCGTGGTGGAGACCTGGGCCTCGGCTCTCACCTTGATGCCTCTGCAATGCTTAGAGCCCGGCGGCAGCCTCTCCATACAGTGAAGACCACATGTTCACGGTGAACTTGCTTTTCCTGGGGAAGGCACAACATGCTGAGGGCCCCCTTTCATCCTGGGCTTGATATGCGATCTGATAATTTTAAATTGGAAAATTTTTATTTCATTATAATTCACACTGATATAAAATTGACAATAATTTTTTCCCACATATTGAATACATCCTATATCCTGTACCCAGATTAAAAAACAGATTATTGGCACCCCAAAATTTGCTGGAGACCCATCTAATGTCTAGCCT
>NW_012141747.1:3006320-3006647 GCF_000956105.1 Propithecus coquereli
TTCTTTTGTTCTGGTATGAGGGTGATGTTGGCTTTGTAAAACGTTTGTGGAGGATTCCTTCCTTCTCAATGTTGTGGAATAATTTCTGCAGAACAGGCACCTGTTCTTCTTTGCAGGTCTGGTTAAATTCAGGTGTAAAACCATCTGGTCCGGGACTTTTTTAAAAGGAAGGTTTATTATTGCTGCTGCAATTTTGGTACTTGATATTGGTCTGTTCAGAAACACTTATTTCTTCCTGACTGAGCCTAGGGAGGCTGTGTGTTTCTAAGAGTTTGTCTATTTCCTCCACATTTTGAAGTTTGTATGTGTAAACCTTTTTATAGTATT
>NW_012141747.1:3006697-3008564 GCF_000956105.1 Propithecus coquereli
GTGAATAACACTGCTATGAACGTGAGTGGACAAATACCTCTTTGAGATTGTGCTTTCAATGCTATTGGGTATAGTACCCAGAGGTGGGATTGCTGGATCACATAGTAATTCTGTTTAATTTTCTGAGGAACCATCATACTATTTTCAATAGCAGTGACACCATTGTATATTCCCTCCACCAGTGCACAAGAGTTCCAATTTCTCCACATCTTCACCAACACTTTTTTTTTTTTGAGACAGTCTCGCTCTGTTGCCCTGGCTAGAGTGTGCTGTGTCAGCCTAGCTCACAGCAACATCAAACTCCTGGGCTCAAGAGATCTTCCTGCCTCAGCCTCCCCAGCAGCTGGGATTACATGTGCTCACCACCATGCTGGGCTAATTTTTTTTTGTTTCTATTTTTAACTGTCCAAATAATTTTTTGTTCTATTTTCAGTAGAGTCGGGGTCTCGTTCTTCCTCAGGCTGGTCGTGAACTCCTTTCCTCGAGAGATCCTCCCACCTCGACATCCCAGAGTACTAGGATTACAGGTGTGAGTCACTGCGCCTGGCCACTGACACTTACTGTTTTCTGTTGTTGTTTGGATAGTAGCCATCCTAAGGAGTGGAAAGTGGTTTTCCATTGAGGTTTTGATTTGTGTTACTCTGATAACTAGTGACGCTGAGCATCTTTTCATGAGCATGTGGCCATTTGTATATCGCCTTTGGAGAAATATCTATTCAAGTCCTTTGCCCACTGTTTAATTGGGTTATTTTATTGTTGTCAACATGTAGGAGCTCTCTACATATTCTGAATGTGAACCCTTTATCAGGTATATGATTTGCAGGTATTGTTTCCCATTCCATATGTTGCCTTTGGCTCTGCTGTATCCTTTGATACACAGGACTGTTAGATTTTGATACAGTCTAGTTTACCTACTTTTAATTTGTGCTTTCGATGTTATATCCAAAAAATCAATGCCAAACCCATTGTCTCAAGCTTTCCTCCTATGTTTTCTTCTAGGAGTTTTATAGTTTTAGCCCTTAGCATTTAGATCTTCAATTTGTTGTGAGTTAATTTTTGTGTATGGTGTTATGTCAGTGTCCAACTTCATTCTCTTGCATGTGGATGGTGTTCAGTTGTCCCAGCACCATTTGCTGAAGAGACCGTCCTTCCCCCACTGGATGGTCCTGGCACCCTTGTCAGAAAGCATTTAACCATCCATGATGGCTATTTCTGGGCTCAGTGTTCTACTTCATTGCTCTGTAAGTCTGTCTATGCCAGGGCCACCCTGTTTTGATTACTGGAGCTTGTAATGAGTTTTGAAAACAAGAAATGTAAAGACCTCCAAAGTTTGTTCTTTTTCAAGATTGTTTTGTTTATTTGGGGTCCTCTGAGATTCCATATGCCTGATACTTTGGTAAATTTGCTTTAGTTCTCACAGTGCTTTTGTGGAATCTTAAGTGTTTTGTATGTTTGGGATCATGTCTTTTGCAAACTGATAAATTTACATCTTCCTTTTCAATTTGAGTGCCTTTTTTTTCTTTCTCTTGCCTAATTGCTCTTTCAGTTATTGGCATCACCAGATTACATGTGTATGCATTGTGTGTCCAAAAACATCAACTAATCATAGGATTTTTTGATACATTAGTCTATTAAATCATGTACAAAACAAAAATAGTATTAGATTTTATAATTGCCCATGTATTTACCTTTCCCGGGAGTCTGTATTTCTTCATAACACTTTGAGTTCCTGTCTAGTGTCCTTTCTTTTCAAGTGGAAGGACTCTGTTCATTGCAGGCAGGTCTGGGGGTACTCAGCTTTTGGTTATCTGGCAATGTCTTAATTTCTCCCTCATTTTTGAAGCACAGCTTCTTGGGTTCTTAGTTT
>NW_012141747.1:3009932-3023344 GCF_000956105.1 Propithecus coquereli
TTTTCCCAGCACCATTTATTGAATAAGGATTCTTTTCTCCAGTGTATGTTTTTGTTTGCTTTGTCAAAGATTAGATGGCTATATAATGATGGTTTTATAGCTTGGTTCTCAGTTTTGTTCCATTGGTCTATGTCTCTGTTCTTGTGCCATTACTGTGCTGTTTTAGTTACTATAGCCTTGTAGTATAGCTTGAAGTCTGGTAAATGGATGCCTCTCAATTTGTTCTTTTTTCTTAAGATTGCTTTTGCTATATGTGGTCTTCTCTGGTTCCATATGAAGTGTAGAATTATTTTTTCTAGATCCATGAAAAATGATGTTTGTATTTTAAGGGGGACTGCACTGAATCTGTAGATAACTTTGGGTAGTGTAGACATTTTAACAGTGTTGATTCTACTGACCCATGAGCTTGGTATGGTTTTCTACCTCTTCACATCTTCTCTTATTTCCTTCCTCAGTTTTTGTAGTTCTCCCTGTAGAGGTCTTTCACCTCGTTAGCTAAATATATTCCTAAGTATTTTATATTCTTTGTTCCTATTTTGAAGGGTATCTAGTCTTTGATTTGGTTCTCCCTTTTACTGTTGTTGGCATATAGGAATGCTACTGATTTCTGTACATTGATTTTCAACTTGAGACTTTCCTCATTTTATTTATCAATTCCAGTAGTCTCATGACAGAATCTTTGGGGTTTACTAGATATAATTCATATCATCAGCAAAGAGCAATAGTTGACCTCTTCTGCCCCCATTTGGATGTCCTTGATTTCCTTCTCTTGTCTGATTGCTCTGGCTAGGACTTCCAGCACTATGTTGAATAGAAGTGGTGATAGACGGCAACCTTGTCTGGTGCCAGTTCTAAGTGGAAATGCTTTCAATTTCTCCTCATTCAGTATGATTTTGGCTATGTATTTCTTATATATGGCTTTTATCATTTTTATGTAGGTCCCATCTATGCCTGTTTTGTTAAGCGTACTTATAAAAGGGTGCTCAATTTTGTTGAATACTTTTTCTGCATCTATTGAGAGGATCATATGGTCTTTGTTTTTACTTCTATTTATGTGGTGACTTACATTTATAGATTTGTGTATGTTGAACCATCCCTGCATCTCTGAGATGAAGCCCACTTGGTCATGATTGATTATTTTTTTGATGAGCAGCTGAATTTGATTTGCTAGAATTTTATTTAGAATTTTTGCATATACAGTCATAACGGATATTGGTCTGTAGTTTTCTTCTTTTCTAGAGTCCTTTCCTGGCTTTGGTATCAGGGTGATGTTGGCTTCACAAAACATGTTGGGGAGGATTCCTTCCTTCTTGATGTTGTGGAATAATTTCTGCAGGATACGCACCAGTTCTTTGTAAGTGTGGTAAAATTTGGGTGTGAAACGATCTGGTCTCATAATTTTCTTTTTAGGAAGGTTTATTATTGCTGCTTCCATTTCAGGACTTGATATCGGTCTGTTCAGAAACACTATTTCTTCCTGATTGAGCTTAGGAAGGCTGTGTGTTTCTAAGAGTTTGTTCATTTCCTCCACATTTTCAAGTTTATGTGCATAGAGGTTTTTGTAGTATACACAGATGATATTTTGTATTTCTATTGTATCAATTGTAATTTCTCCTTTTTCATTCCTGATTGATCTTATTAGAGTCCTTTCTTTCCTGCTTTTGGTTAATCTAGTGAAAGCTGTGTCAATTTTATTTATCTTCAAATAACCAACTTTTTGTTTTATTAATCTTCCATACAGTTTTTTAATTATCAATTTCTTTTAGTTCTGCTCTGATCTTGGTTATTTCTTTTCTTCTGCTGGGTGTGGGGTTGCCTTGCTCATCATTTTCTAGTTCTTTGAGATGAATCATTAGATTGTTGCTTTGTAATCTTTCTGTCTTTTGGATGTAGGCATTTATGGATATAAATTTTCTTCTCAGGACTGCTTTAGTTGTGTCCCACAGACTTTGATAATTTGTGTCTTTTTTATCTTCTGTTTAATTCTTCTGTAATATTTCAATATCTTTAGTGAATTTTTCTTCCAAGTCCAAGATTTTGTGTGTGTGTGTGTGGTTTCTTTGTGTTGGTATCCATTTTCTCTTGCATATCATTGAGTTTTCTTACAATCCATGTTTAAAATTCTTCTGTCATTTCAGTGTTTTGTATTTGGTTGATATCCATTGCTAGACAAGGAGGTGTTCCCTTTTGCGGGTGTCCTTTCAGTTTGATTCTCATACTTCCAGTGTTCTTTCACTGATTCCTTCCCAATCTGGATGATTGAATGATCCCTGTTCTCAAGAAAGAACTGAAAGGCGAGAGAATACCAATCTGGAATATTCTATCTGCTTAACAAAATGATCTACTGACACCTTGGTGTAAAAATGAGCCAGGAACATAGGTCAGCCAACCTAATGAGCAGCTTGCAAGTTCAGAAGAGCTCAGAAGGATGAAAGCTTCCAGAGAATTGGAACTATGGGTCCCCAGAAATAAAGTTACCTCCCAAAATAATTCAAATGTATTTGAATCTCCCATATTTGGATAGTCACGTGTGATGACATTAAAAAGCAAAAACAAAAGAAAACAGGCATTGCTTAAGGGGTGAGAGCCAGGGATAGATTTTAAGGACAGTGGCACTGGGTTTCTGCTCTCTGGGCTGTTAAGCATAAAGAAAATCCACACTGGGAAACCAAGGGGACCCAGTGGGGGTTGAGGGGCCCTCTTGTCTCCAGGGCTCCAGGCCGTGCTGCAGCTCACTCTACTGTGGCTCGGATGCCTCTCTGAAGGCCACGGGCTACTTCTGGGCGGCTCCCACCCGGAGCTGTGAGTCCACCCCTGGCAGACCTCACACTCCGTGTTGTCAGCATCCGGGGAGCTCAGGGTCTTCCCTCTCTCCATTCTAAAGGCAAGGAGACGTTTGAAGGGGACTCTCTGGTATTTTCAAATGTGCAGGACATTCCCATTGACTCTTGCACCCCGCTGTGCAACAGATGTCAGGGCTTCTTCCTCCTGTCTGTCTAAAACTCTGTGACCAACTACCAATGCCCTCCCTCTGCCATCCCCAGTGTCTCATCACCATCAAGCTACTGTACTTCTATGAGGTCAGCTTTGCAGATTCCACACGTAAGTGACATCACGCTGCGTTTGCCTTTCTGAGGTGATGGATACATTAATTAGCTTTATGTCACCATTCCACAAAGTGCACATATACAGAAACTTCACATCGTACCCCATACATGTATTTATCTATGACTTGTCTATTAAAAGTAATATCAGCAAAACCATAATAAATAAAATAAGACACAGGAAGTGTGGCTAGACCACCCCACATACTTGCTCTTGCTGCTTCCACTGTCCACATCCACTGCCACCACCTTGCTTAGCCGTCTACAGCAGATCTTTTGGGCTGGTGGGGGACAGCACATTCTTAACATAAAGTTGGCAAATCTCCTAGCAAACCCCTTCTAGCCCTGGCCCTCTTGAGACGGAGAGATTGAGGTCTTCCCATCTGGCTGCCCAGCCTGGAGAGAGGTGTCTCCTCCTTTCTTACCCATGGCGTCTGGTGCTGTGGGTGGACGGGGAGGCCCTGGGGCCATGCTGGGGGGCTAGGCTGGGATCGGGACTCATCTGCAGGTTGCGTAGAGGACTGCCGGGCACTGTGGCTCTCCTGGTCTTCTCTGGTGTCTCCTGCCCCTTGATCCAAACATCCCTCAGAATTTCAGGGAGGGTCGGCCTCTCCAGGGAGGTCAATGGTTAGAAAGTTCCTCAAAAGTGTTTTTAATTGTTCAGAAAAGAAAGCAGGTGTCTCATACCTTCCATGGGTGATGTTACCTTAAGTTCCTCCCAGTTGTCACCATCAAATGGAATACGCCCGGTTGTCATGGTGTAGAGGACAACACCCAGCCTCCACATATCCACCTCCAGTCCCATATATTCCTCACCCGGGAACATTTCTGGGGGACAAAAAGGAGTTCCGCAGAAGGTGTCCAGCTTCTCCCCCTTGCTAAAAGTCATGGCAAAGCCGAAGTCAGGCAGTTTAATGTTCTCATGCTCATCAAGTTGACTGTTGGGGGGCTTCAGGTCCCAGTGTGCGATGTGGTTCTTGTGGCAGTACTGCACCGCAGCCAGGATCTGTCAGAATTTGGCCAGGCCTCCTCCTCGTTCAGAGGGTGGTGTCCTACTATATGCCAGAAAAGGTCTCCACCACTTGCGTATTCTGTTGCTAAGCGGAGGATGTCTTCATTCTTAATGTCCAGAAGCTCAGGGATGTTGAGATGATTCAGGGCCCTCATGGCTTTAACCTTCATATCAACACTTTCCAGGCTGGGGAGGGTCTTCTTGGACATAATTTTGATGGCCACCTGGGTCCCAGTAGGAAGGCACTGAGCCAGCATCACCTTGCTGAAGGTACCAGAGCCAATTGTCTTGAGGAGCTTATGACTGTTAAATTCCTCAGTGGATGAACTGGAGTCCAAGGCCTGCTCCATGGTCACCTCTAACTATGCTAACTACACTACCAATGCTAACTAAGAAGGAAAAAGCAGTCTCTCCACGGTCAAACTCCACAGGTCACCAAAAAGCAGCTTCCCAGGCAACAAGGACTGAAATCCTAGGCCCAGACAGGGCCTTATATAGGTGGCAGTAATTCCATAACAATGGGTCTTTATGAGGTCAGAGCAAGAAATGGGCCAATCATGGCTGGGTATAACCTACAGTGGTTTTTTTCCTCTTTTGGTTGCAAGAACATTTTCCTCTTTAAAGAAAACAAGTGTTTTTTGTTTACATGGCTATAGAGATTGATATTTAGTTTATTAGAAATTTAAACCTGTACAATGCTTCAGGAACCTTTCCATTTATAGTTTGAAAATCTGTAATAACTTTAGGCTTTTAAAGACCTCATAATGTCTATACTTGAAATATTCAATTTCTTCTTCTTTAAATTCTGATTGGTGTCAGGGTTATGCCACAACATAGCTGACATCATGATACTACAAAAATGGGTTCTGTGGTGTGTGATACACAATAAGGTTCATTATTGACATCTATAGAGCTACCAGAAAGATACTTGTCATGATAATTTCCCCACACAATCGTCATCAGATTTGTCATCAGAAACCTTGGAGGCCAGTAGTCAGTGAGTTGAGATATTCAAAGTCTTGGAAGAAAAACTAAAAAAGCCTCTCAACCAAGAACCCTATATCCCACAAACTGTGCTTCAAAAATTAGGGAGAAATTAAGACATTGCCAGATAACCAAAAGCTGAGACCACCGGACCTGCCTTCAATGAACAGAGTCCTTCTGCTTGAAAAGAAAGGACACTAGACAGAAACTCAAAGTGTTATGAAGAAATAAAAACCTCTGGTAAAGGTAAATACATGGACAATTATAACTTCTAGTATTATTTTTGTTTTGTAAATGATTTAATAAACTAATGTATCAAAAAATCTTATTGATGTTTTTGGACACACAATGCATACGCATATAATCTGGTGATACCAATAACTGAAAGAACAATTAGGCAAGAGAAAGGAATAAAAGGCACTCAAACTGAAAAGGAAGATGTAAATTTACCAGTTTGCAAATGACATGATCCCGTATGTGGAAAATACTTAAGATTCCACAAAAGAAGTGTGAGAACTAAAGCAAATTTAGCAAAGTATCTGGCACATGAAATCTCAGAGGACCCCAAATAAACAAAACAATCTTGAAAAAGAACAAACTTGGAGGTCTTACACGTCCTGTTTTCCAAACTTATTACAAGCTCCAGTAATCAAAACAGGGTGGTACTGCCATGGACAGACTTATAGAGCAATGGAGTAGAATGCTCAGCTCAGAAATAAACCTGCTCATGGATGGTTAAATGCTTTCTGAGAAGGGTGCCAGGACTATCCAGTGGGGAAAGAACAGTCTTATAGCAAATGGAAAATTAGGATATATTGTAACAGAATTAAAATTGAAAGAGATCATATTGAAATATTCAGGAGGCAGCTAAGTCTGTGCTTAGAGGGTATTCACAGCATCAAATGTTTGTAGTATAAAAGAAGAAATGTTTGTATTCAATGACTCATGATCCCACCTTGGAAACTCTTATGACAAGAGCAAATTAAATGCAAAGGGAGCAGAAGCACAGAACAAATAAGAGTGGAAATCAATGATATTGTAAAAGGAACACAAAGAGAAGAAAATAAGAGTAACCAAAAGCTGAATCTTTAGAATCTCAGTGAAAACAAATGGACTTCACACCATTCTGACTAAGAGAAAAAGAGCCAAGTATCAGGAAGGAAGGATGGGACATCATCATAGACTCTGAAGAAAATGAAAGGACAATAAGAGAATACAGTGTTACAACTTCATGCATATAAATTCCACCATTTAGATTAAAGGGACCAATTCTTTGCCAACCAAAAACTACCAGACTTAAGAAAAAACTGAATATCCGTAATTTATTAAAGAAATTGTGTTTGTATTTAACAGTATAATATCCTCCAAGGAAAAATGTTCTGATGTTCTCACTGGCAAAGTCTACCAAACATTTAAGGAAGAAATAAAAACAACATTCATACAAACAATTCCAGCAAATAGAAGATGTGGAGACCATTCCAACTCATTTATGCATCCATCATTACATAAAGACCAGTACCAGACAAAGATACTAAAAGAAAGGACACTGTACACAAATATCCCTCATGAATATGGAAAAACAGTCTTCTCAAATGTAGTATTTATACAAAGGATATTACAATATGATTAAGTGGTGGTTTATCCCAGATAGGAAATATGTCTTAAAATCAATACAATCAAACAAAATAAGAAACAATATAAGCAAAACAATATGACCATCCTAAGAGACACAGAAAAATTCTTTTGATAAGACTCAACACCAATTCAAGATCGAAAGGTAAAATCTCTCTAGGAATTATGAATAAAAGTGATATTTGTTATCCTGATAAATGTTATCCACAATAAAACCTGCAGCTAACATAATAGTTAACAAATCAAGACTCAATGCCTTCCCCACCAAGAGCAGAAAAAGGTCAAACATGAACAAATTTTCAGATGGCATTATGATATATATAAAAAATATTAAGTAATTACAAAAAAATCAGGATAAGCAACATAGGCAAAGATGCATGATATAAGGTCACTATAATAGCAGTTAACACTATTATTTAAAAATAAAGCATTGTTTACAATAGGAATAACAAATCATGAAATACTTAGATATAAATCTAACTAAACATTAGCAGGATTTTTAAAATGTAAGCTACAAAAAATGATAGAAATTGAAGACAATCTAAATAAATAGATTCTACACCATGTTCATGGACTGGAAAAATCAATATTGTTAAAATGTCAGTTAACTCTAAACTTATCTATGGATGCATCACAATTCCAATCAAAATCCCAGCAAGATTTTCTATAAAAATAAACAAGCTGATTATAATATTTGTTTGAAAAGGAAAAGGATCCAGAGTAACCACAACAATTTTGCCACCAAAAAAGCAGGAGTCACGATACCTGATATTACTACAATATAAAGGTAAAGAGGATGATGTCATACTAGAAGAAGGATAGACAGATACATCAAAGGAACAGAATCTAGAATAGAGCCATATATGGTCAATTGTTTTGTAAG
The DNA here is from genome assembly GCF_000956105.1 of Propithecus coquereli. NCBI lineage: Eukaryota > Metazoa > Chordata > Mammalia > Primates > Indriidae > Propithecus > Propithecus coquereli. Next base: position 3,017,548 of record NW_012141747.1, read on the forward strand.
AAAGGTGCAAAGAGAATTCAATGCAGAAAGAAAATTTGTCTTTTCAACAAATTGTGCTGGAAGTACCGGACATCCATGTATTTTTAAAAAGTAAACTTTGACATCACATTTACATCTTCTGTAAAAAATTAACTAGAAATGGATCACAGACCTAAATGTAAATCCTGAAGCTGAAAACTTCTAGAAGAAAAGATAAGAAACAGTCCTTATAACTTTTGGTTAAGGAAATATTTTTCACCTAGTACACCAAAGGTACAATCTATAAAAGAAAACTGTAATAAATCAGACTTTGTTAAATTACACTTTGTTGCTTTGTATGAAACACTGTTAAGAGAATGAAGAGACAATCCAGTAATTAGAATAAATTTGTAAAACAAAGGAATTGTATCTAAAATATGTAAATAATTTTCAAAACATATTAATATGAAAACAACTCAACTGTAAAATAAGCATAAGGCTGGAACAGACACTTCACCAAAGAAGATATCTAAGTCAAATAAACATGCAAAGATGTTCAGTATGATTAGCCACTAGAGCCACTGGGGAAATGCAAATTTAAGTCCCAATGAGATACCACCACATACTTATTAAAATGATGAAAATCTTTTACAATAGGACAATTCCAAGTTCTGACAAGGATGCAGAACAACTGAAAATCTCATACATTTCCTTTTGGCAATGGAAAGTTGTATAACCACTGGGGTACAAGGTTTGACAGTGTATTATAAATTTAAACACACCCTTACTATAACCTAGCAAACCCCACTTACTGCCATTTAGTGAAGGGAAGTAAGACATGTATGCTCATGCAAAAACCTGTATTTTAATACAATTTTTACTATGTTCCTAATCACTAAAATCTGGAAACAATTCAAATATACTTCAAGAGGTAGGATGATAAACAAATTGTGTTACATCTGTTCCATCGTTCACTATTCAGCAATAAAGCAAAATGAACTACTTACACAAACAACAACATGGATGAATCTCAAGCGCATCTTGATAACTGAAAGAAGTCCGAGCCTACACACTGGAAGATTCCATTTACATGATATTCTCCGAGAAAATATTTAGAGACAGAAAGCAGATATTAATAATTGTTAGAGAGTGGGGGTAGGAGGCAGTGCCTAAACAGAGGCAGCATGACTGTTTTGTATCATGACTGTATTGGTGGTTACATGACCTTACGTTTTGGTCAAATTCTTAGCAATGTAGATGAAAATTAGTTAATTTTACTGAGAACCAATTTTTTTAAAAAAAATTAAAAGAAATAGAAAATAGAGGATGAGATGGAGACTGAGTTGAGATAATCACAGGCACACTGAACATGATTAAAGCTAAACTATAGTCCAACCTCAATTCAAGTCTATGAGAAAGCTGAATAGTCCGTCCTTGATCCTAACTAATAGAGCAGAAAAGGCTTACACTTTCTGTGCACTCAGTAATGCAACATTATGCTTCAGTCTCCAATGTAGTTTATACAAAATTAATTAAAGAATTATAAGACATGTGACAAAATTGGACACATTCAATATCATTAGCCACTACAGCCAATGGGGAAATGAAAATTTAAGTCACAATGAGACACCACCACACACTTCTTAAAATGTAATCCATAATCAAAAGTAAATGCAATCACTAAAAGTAAACCCAGTGATGTTCCAGGTCTTGGAATTAGAAGATAACTACTTATAAACAACTATTATCACTATGTTAAAGATTAAAACATATATAATGGATGAGATTAGTTACTTCAGGAGATAAGTGGAGACTAAAAGAAACCAAATGAAAATTCAACAACTAAAAAATATAGTATCTAAAATTTTAGATGGATGGGTCCAATGGAGGATTAGTCACCGTAAAAGGAACTTCAAAACAAGTTAATATTAATAGATGTCCAAACTCATGCAGAGAAGTTGTTATGAGGAGTCTGTAAGATTCATTCAATTATTCATCTATTGAACAATTATGCATTGAGGGCTGCCCACGTGCCAAGGTATTGTTCCAGGAAAGAAGCTGAAACATATCCCTACTTCGTGGGGCTGACAGTACAGTAAGGAAGACAGAACTAAGTCAAAAAATAAATATATAATGTAAAATTGGGAGATCCTGATAAATTCTAGGATGACAAATAAAGCCAGAGTAAGAGGAAATCTAGAAAGTCCCATAAAGGGGAAGGCGGTTCAGGGGCCACCTCCCTGTAGGTGGTGATGTGTGATGTGATATTCTGCTTGCATGAAGTAAGGGGTGACCCAGATAGCTATCTAGGGGAAGAGTATCTCCAGCAGTGAAGAAATATAAAAGGCCCTCAGGGAGCCTGGCACATAGTAGGTACTCAATAAATTGTGCATGGTATCACAGTTCAGAGGGAGGGGCCGTTCCCTTATTTTACCAGATGGATGTCTCTGTGTTCCCGCTGCTCCACAACTGTGGGAATGGGGTATGCAGGTCCCAGCTTCTTGCCCCACCTGCTCCCCTGCTGAGAGAGAGGAACTGGAGACCAACAGCCTCAAGGCAGCAGGAGGAAGAGGAGCTTCCATTGGAGGCTGCACAACCTCCCACCAGCCTGGCACACAGTGGGAGCTCCCCAAACAGACACTGCGGTGCAGTCACAAGGGGTGGAATGCCGGACAGCCACAAAATAATAGAGGCTCACCTTACTTGTGGAAACCCACACAGGACTGGGTCACAGCCCAGCTCAGACACCTTGGGTACCTTCTGTGTCGACAGGATAAAGTCTGTAGGTCTTCACACTGGACACCCAAATGGCTTCTGCCGCCTTCTTTCCAACTCCTCTTTCCAACACTTCTGCTCCCCCCGGCCTGGTTACCCGGGGTCCTGTGGGCATCACCGAGTGTAGCAGCCATGGGCTCCCCTCTGGAGGTGCTCACATCATGGGAGAGGGCAAACCAGCACACAGGTAAAGGTGAGGCAGCATGACAGCCGCTGTGACAGCCAGCGCAGGGGCTGCAGAGTTCAGTGTCCCCGGTGAAAGAGTTGGCCAGGGGTGGCTTCTGGAGGAGGCAAAATGAAGCTCCAAGGGTGTTCTTCGTTGTCCAGTTCTCAGCACGCGTGTCTGCTCTTCAGAGAGGCCTTCTCTGGTCACGCTGCCGGAGGTTCACACGCTGCTCTCCGTGACAGCTCCTTATTTAACTTCCTTCTGAGCACCATCCTCACATGAAAGTATTTCGTTCCTTCATCTATTCATTCAACAAAGGCGATGTGCCCAGTACAGGGCTCCCAGCAGCATCAAACACTTTAGGACTAAAAGCTTCCCCTACAGTGTGCTGTCAAAGTTTGCTTGTAAACACAAATAAAGAAAACAAAGGAACTAAACACAAATGGGAAGACTCCACGATCCCATCCCAGAGTCCCGTCAATGGAGACTACCTTTAACACTATGTCCTTTCTTGACTGGTGGCAGTATCAAGTAGTGGCCAGGGCCTCCCCTTTAATTTAATTTTACAGATGTGTAAATGACCCTTGGTATGTTCCTGGTAGTGTGCTAAGCCCTTCACATGCCGCATCTCAAACCTCACAACAACCCCAGGAGGTAGAACCCATTACCACCGACAGTTTACGGATACACTGAGGCAAGGTGGGATTTAAGAAACTTCCCCAAGGTCACAGACATAATATTAATGCCTGGTGGAGCCAGTATTTGAACCCCTCTAGAGCTCTCAGTGATAGCAACGTCTAGGAGGTAGCAGGGCTCAATGCATGTTAGTTATTATCCCGGGCCCTGAGATCTAAGCAGCCTCTCCATCTGTGTCCAGCAGGGGGCACCCCTGGATGACTGCACCTGCCCAGGTATGCTCTGTTTGGCTGAGAGTGGAACAGCACCTGCTGAAGAGAGATGTCCTTCTCTTCCCTTGACCCAGGCACAGGGAGCCAAGTAGGGAGAAATATTCTGGGTTCACAAGACTCTGCCAAAGAAGAACTTTCTGTGGTGGGTCCTGTTAAGTCATGTAACATTAATTCACACTTGGTTCCAGGTCTTGGGATGAATCAGATACAGTTGTATCCTTTGGGGAGCGCCCAGTCAAGGGAAACCCCCAGTTAAAAAACTCTCTTGGATCATGAAGCTATTAAGAGTCAGAGCTGGGATTCAAACCGAGTTATTTGACTCCAAAGTCCACTTTCTTTTTACCAAGTCATGGTGCTCAGTTGATGCAAGACCTGTGCTGGGTGCTGGGGATGGAGATGAAGGAGACAGCATGTTTCCCACAGGGAGGTTATGTTCTAAGGGAGGGGGGAGGGTGGTGAGCCCAGACATCATTCAGGGTGGGAAGGGTTCTGCCAAGGTCAGCTCAGGGGCGGGGGGTGGGGGCAGAAAGGAAGAGATGCATTGAAGTGTGCTTCCCTCAAAGATCATGTGCTCATGCTCGTCACTGTAGCCCCATGCCTGGCACAGGGCCTGGAACACGTTAAGACTCAAGGAATGTGGGTGAATGAATGACTGAGAAAGAGACTAAGTGCTTAGGACAGAAGCAACATTGATCAAGGAAGGCTCTTTGGAGGAGTCGATACTTGGGTAGGGCTTGGAGGATGAAGTAGGAGTTTACAAGGTGGAAAAGCGGGCTAAAGGCATTCTAGGCATGCACAAAGGAATGACAGGTTGCAGTAGCGTATCTCAATTTTTTTAAAAAATCAAAACCTACAATGTACACACATACACACCCAATACACACACACACAGAGTTGGAACCTTATAATGTACAATGGCCTTTGCTATTTTCAGGCCTATTGCCTTTTTGTAAGTGCTAATGGAAACCCACTCTTTGTCGTGATGTGGGCGCAGGAGTTTGGGAAATGTGGAGGCAGTAAGGGTAATTTGGAGCCAGACTGTAAAGCTCTTTGAGTGCTAGGGTGACAATATTGGACCCTTTTTATCCCCTGTCTCCCCTGCCTTCTCTGTGAAGTCTGACACTGCAAACTCCTTTCTCTTCTCACGCTCTGATTAACTCCCAGCCCCTCAGGCTCATCTTCATCAGTGACCCTTTGTATCTTCATTTCCCCAGCTGGTTATTTCAATCACGCTGAGTTCCTGGGGCCCTGCATGGACTTTCCCACTCATCCTTCTCGGCCACCCAGGGCGTTCTGCCCACACCTTGGATTGACTGCCTGCCCCCTCCTGGCAGTGGAGACCCCAGTCACTCCATAGCCCCAGCCCTCCATCCCTCCTTTTATAGATAAAGGGCATCTATAAAAAGTCCATAAGTAACATCACACTTAATGGTGAAAGACTGGACACTTTCTTCCTCAAATCAGGAACAAAAAAAGGATGTGGGCTCTTACCACTTCTATTCAACATTGATGAATACATGCTACAACATGGATGAACCTCAAAAAATTATGCTTTGTCACAAAAGACCACATCTTGTATGATTTCATTTATATAAAATGTCTAGAATAAGCAAATATGTAGAGATGGAAAGTAGATTAATGGTTGCTTAGGGATGGGGGAAGGGGGAAGGAGGAATAGGAGCTAATAGCTAAAGGGTATAGTGCTTCTTTCTGACATGATAAAAATGTTCCAAAATTGACTGTGTAGATGGGTGCACATATCTTTGAATATACTAAAAGCCATTTAAATTGGTGAATTTTATGATATGTGAAATATATGTCAATAAAGCTGCTATAAAATTCTTTTAACAAAAGCAAACACTCTTCAAATGTATGTTGAATATTCACAAAATTTGACATTTCCCTAATCCAAGGGAAATCTCAACAAAAAATTCAAAATTGTCCTATAGTCTGGATTCCTTAGCCACAGTGTAGTGAAATTAGTAATTAT
>NW_012141747.1:3025249-3058782 GCF_000956105.1 Propithecus coquereli
TTTTATATAAAAATATTTTTATGTTATTGCTAGGGAATTTTCTTTCTGCTTCATTGTGCTGCTTTCCCTCCATGTGTCTGATGCTTCTTGATTGTACATAGCTCATTGTTAGGTTTGAGATTCCCTGTTCACACGTTGGTAGCTGCTGTTCTTGTTTGCTGTCTCCTGCCTCCATTGTTTGGGGGAAGGAGGAGGACTTGCTGCCTGGAGAGGTGGGCAAGAAGCCAGAAAAAAATAATGAAAGCAGAGGGAAGGAGAAGTAAGTGTGTGTGCTCAGCCAGCCCTATTGATCCAATCTTTGTATTTATTCTAATGAAATCAGCTCCTTGCACATCCAACTTTATCAAGATTCTCAACTGAATGAGAAGGCCATCCTGAAGCTACTTCCTATAAGAAGTTCAACCTCTCCAAAATTATATTTGCTAAAATTTACATTTTTCTCATTTGCCAAAAGACATCAAAAATTATTAGTTGATTTTAGAGTGCACATTCTCAGAGGATAGAGAGTTCCTATCACTAGATAATCATCTCTTTGTGGATCATGTGTTATTGAGCACTACCAGAGGGTGTTATTTGATGGTGATGATGACAAGGATGATGGTGATGCTCTGTTCAAAGCACCCTTCTGTTTCTGACAGGTATACTGAGTATTTTGGAACACCTGGTAGTGTCCATTTATCTACCTGAAAGTGAAGAATAAAACCAAAATTTTCATTCATTATTAAATTCTATAGCTTTATTACTTACTAAAGTATCTGAGTAATCTTAAGTACATTTTTAGCCTGTATCACCTCCTAAACACTAAAATTTGAGGAAATATCATTAGTTTTTGTAGCATAACACTCCAGGGTGATAGCTGGTATTACTATTTCTACTGAAAAAAGCAAAGGAATACATAAGTGTGAAATAATTAATCACATACCTAGAGACAGTGAAAGAACCAAAATGAGATGTTTTAGATGTGGAAACCTCCGCACTACCCAGTAGACTCAGTGTCAGCCCCTTGGTGAGCACCAAGCCTGCTTGCTCCTCATTTTCTCAGTCGTACTTGTACTGCAATTATATCAAGGAAACATGCTGATGCCCACATGAGCAGACTCGCTAAGCGTTACAGCGGAATGATGGATGAGTAACTCCCATAGCACGGCAGTGTGAAAGCGGGTCGCCACAGTTAACATCACTGATCACTATTTACATACTAGCCCTTGGCAGACCAGCTTTTAAATCAGATCCAGACTTTACCGGATTCGTAGAGTATGAAAATAAACTACAGGAAACATTCCAACCGTCTGTAACACAGATGCTCATTGAACAGGAGGTGGTGTGGATTTCTGTATGAAGTGACCATCAGTCATTCTACAAGCTCAGAACATGTTGCCAGGAGCGGAAACAAGCCATCATTAGTGCTAATGCAGTTACTGGCTGAGTGGTAATGAGGCTATCGATCGGACAAAAGCTCTGTGGCCTTTTTTCCCCTTGGGAACTCTCTGAACCTGAGCATGTATAGCATTACAATGGAAATTTCTCTTAACAAATCCTCTGTGCGATTGTCCTGGTAAATCTTCACAAAGTAGTTCTTAAATATATAACTCAGTTTCATAGATCTCCTAGATATTGGTTTGCATTCTCCAGAATCATCCGGTGAAAAAGCATGTACGCAGGCTAAAAAAAATGAAAGACATGAAGCAATCCTACCCGTTCCTACTTTGCATTCACAGCTCTTTCTGCACCTGGGACCCCTTTCCCAGGTTCCATCACTATACATCTGTCTGGCATTAAAGGACTATACCCATCAAGGCGTTCCGGGTGGGCATATTCACACGCAGTTTCCCGGAAGCATTTTAAAAGCCGTCTGCCATTAATACCACAAAGGCAGACTCAGCGGGAGGCTGAGGCTTTGCGGGAGAAAAATCTCTCAGGTGATACAGGTTGAAGGTTGTCAGTGAAGTGTGTACGTGATAACAGGGAAAGCAAGAAAACAGTCAATGTAGGGAGCACAAAGCTTTTAAAGAAGGAAAACCCCACTGTGTCACATAGAAGCAAAGTATATATTTTATATCTCTTTGCCAAGAATAGAAGCCGTAGATGTGGGTTTACTGAAACCAATCTAAATTACATATATATGCACACATACACACAAAGATGTTTCAGCACGCCTTTAGTTACTATGTTTGCTAGGTTCTTATTAAGCAAGAAAACCTTTCTGTAGAATAATTAATTTATCTGCAACTTTGAACAATTGTTGGATAGAAACATTGCTCATGAATGCTGGAAGCCTAACCATTGCTTGGTTTTAGTTCGGTGGGTTTCGTTGATGCTAGTGAGTGTGCAAGTCTGGACAGACTCAGAGAGACCTCTCTTCCTGAAACTCCGGCCAAAGCCCTGAGGAGTAGCTTCCAGGCAAGGCAGGTTGAACCCTCCGTGGTAGACAGTTGCTTTCTTCAGTGCAGTTGAAGACAGCCCTTTGCAAATGGAATGGCTGCTCCGGGCCCACAATAGGTCCACATCTTTCAGAGTAAGACATAGAATTAGCGTGACTTGTCCCAACTACTTCTGGGGGACAGCTCTAGCACAGGCAAAATCATGGTGAAATAATACAAGGACCAAAGCAAAGGGTTCCAGATTTAAAATAAACTACCACCACCCATAACAACAAAACCCTGCAGGCTTTAGCAGCTTTTTACTAGGAATTATCTAGGGGGAGTGAAGTTTTGCACTGTTTGTTTTTGGAGCTTATGATTTGATAAAACAGACAAAACTTCCATTTCCACAGCTCAGCAGTTTTTGATAATTTCTTTTTACACTTAGTGTGTTTTCCTATTCTCTACCTGCTCTTCAGAAGAGAAAATCTGACCACATACATCCTGTGCCTCATGTCAGTACAGTGGTGCTTTGTAACTAACATCATTGTAGCTCCTAAGAATACCTTGGGGAGCTTCCCCAAAGGGGGCTTACGTATGGGGAACCTGGGTTTAGGAGGAGCTGGAATAGGAAACAGCGCCTCCTGGAGGAATATGGGGAAACAAAACTGGCAGAAAAACTTCCACGCCAGGACAGTCTGTGAGGAACAGGTGGCCCAAGAACCCCTTAACTTGTGCAGTTCCTGCTCTTTGATGTCCCCAACTGTAAAATGGGTCTCACTTCTGCCATTCTGTTCATGTTTTCATGCTTGGAAGTGTGTAAAATACCATGCAGCTCAGAAGTCCTTGACCCTTTCCTCCTCAGGAACAAAATTTTATCCAAAATTTTATGCGTTTTCATATTTGGCTCTTTTTAAGATCAGTGTGAGATACCATTAATGTCAATGCTGAAATTGTGAAACATCCGGTAATTAATTAGAATTAACCACAAGGTTTCATGCAGACATTCTGGGGAGGAGGAGAGAAGGGTTGTCACTCTTTCTGTGCTTTCCAGATCACAAGTCATGGGGCTGCCCAGCCTTCCTGGCCTGGGCAAATGTCACCACGCCTTTCTATGGGGTGGTCTCTGGTCTAGAATTCTACAGCTTTTGGTCATAATTATCTAATATTTACTCACCAACTGGAGACTAGAAAATATGTTGCTGCTATTTTTATAATTATCCTTTTAGTTTCCAGATAATTTCTCGGTCTAATTTGCCTATGGCTAATTCTTTAGTTTTATTCTCTATATAACATTGAAATTGTGTTTAGTTTTGTCCTTTCAGAAAGCCATAACAAAGCCATAACACTGATTTTACTTTCCATTAGAAAAAAATCTAATTACAACCCAGCAATTTCATGTCTAGATATCCACCCAATAGAAATGAAGACATATATCTACACAAAGACTTGTATGCAAGTGTTCATAGCAGCATTGTTCATAGGAGCCAAACACTGGTAACAACCCAAATGTCCATCAAATAATGAATAGATAAACAAAATGTGGTATTTCCATATGATGGAGTACCACTTAGCAGTAAAAAGGAGCTAAATATTGATACATGCAACAACATGGGTGAACCTAAAAGACTGTATATGTTAAAGCCATACTCAAGAGTTTACATGTTATATGACTCGATTTATGTGAAATTTCTGGTAAAGGCAAAAATAGAGACAAAAAGATTAGTGGTTGCCTGGGGCTAAAAGTGGGCCTCAGATGGGTATTCAGGAACTTTTTTGGGTGAGAAATTTGTTCTAAAGCTAAATTGTGGTAATGGTTGCACAACTACATACATTTACTAAAAATCATCAAACTATACACTTAGAAATGGTAAAATTTATGGTTTGTAAGTTATGCGTCAATTAGACTGAAAAGAAACTATTTTTAAAAAAATCTATTACCTCCAGCTTCATTAAGATTTGATCCTTAAAAAATAACATACATGTTTTTTGATAATTAAACTTCATAGTTATTGAGTTGACTTACTGACCTTAAGAATTTATTTTTGGCATGCTAGTTTGAATCAATCAGTACAAAACTTGGGCAGCCAAGAATAGCATTATTCGGGGTCTATCAGACAGGATCCTGCCTCTCAGGGAGGGAATAGCAGAAGGAGGGTTGCAGGTGCCACAAAGCTCCAGAGAAAGCAGCAGAGTTCAGGGTGACAGAAAGCCAGAACCCTGGAAAGGTAGGTAAGGCAGGTCCTACATTATCATCTGTAACCCAAGTGTGGAGGCTGAGAATGAATTTTCAGGTCTGTCTGGGTTTCTAAAAAATGCAGAGTCCACAGCCTGTATCAGTGCCCAAGCAACATGAAGTCAGGGGATAGGCCACAGAGCTGCATAAAGTCTGGTGGGAACAGCAAAAGGGGAATTCTAGGCTTATGGTGACTCTGTATCCAAATTCCAACAAATTCTGGTCTGTTCATTTCTGTTATTGAGGAATGAATAGCACTTAAACCACATCATACAAAATTGAAGACTTGCATATATTTCAGATTTCAACATTAACGTCAAAAATACATAGTATGATTTTACATAGGATTTGTGCTACATTAGAACACTAAAGACAAACATCATGGGTATTAAGAAAAACATTAAATATTAAAAAATGAGAAATAAAATGTGTAAAACTAATCTAACCAGGGGTTTTGCTACTGCGGCATGTCCAGCGAAATGGTTTCAAGAGTACAAAAAGGATTAGGACACGAGCGTTTCCAGTCTACTTGGAATATGTGGATCTCACTCTGGGAATTTTTTTTTAGAGACGGGGTCACCCTTTGTTGCCCAGGCTGGAGGCAGGTACTATTTCCACTACTGATCATTACCAGAGTTTCGACTTGCCCTGTTTCTAACTTGGGCTGGTTCGCCCATCTTTAGGCAACCTGGTGGTCCCTGGCTCCCGGGAGGTCACCATATTGATGCTGAACTTAGTGCAGGCACCCAATTGGCATAGCGCCCAGAACTCCTGGACTCAAGCGATCCTCCTGCCTCAGCCTCCAAAGTAGATGGGACTACAGGTGCACACCACTGCACCCGGCCCGGAAATCTTTTAATAAATACTGATCCAGGATAACAGGAGAGGATCCACTCTCCTGGTAGTTAATTTGGTACATTCCACTCTATGCTAATTTTTGCTGTTAAACTTGGGTACTGAATGAACACTTTAAATTGTCACTTCTTATCAAGATCTTAATAAAAACTGAGAGTTTGTGGGTGATTCACTTTCTGAAAAATGCAGAGTCTAGAGCCCCTTCACTTTTTCATGTAGGGTCATGGGAATGAATTCCGAATTTAGAAGATATAACTTATATATTGATATAGAACCAAAGGGTCTTTGAGTCAGAGTCTCCAAATTTACTTCTTGCATTAGGGGATCTAGGAGGAAGGCAAAAGGAATGTTCTTTTCCTAAGCACCTGGATTCTCAGTGAGTTTTCTGTGAAGATGTTGAATAAATGCTTATTAAGGGGTATTCTCACCCAGCCACAAAGCACTACTTCTAACTTCTATATGCAGCCAAATTTTATTACCAGGAACACTGTCAAGACAGGTGGCCAAACTTTCTTTCCTCTTCCCGCGTGTGCTCTGCTCACTCCAGCTCAGCTTGGAGGCATAGCTGCCTCTTCCTTGAAAGCCTCTGGGCCCAGAAGTACTCATCTGGGCCTCCAGGCCTTAAGGTGGAGTAGAGCCAACTTGGCTGGCTCAACATGACATTCCCATGCCCTTATTTCCAAAGCAGTGCAACCTGATGTTAGTTGAGCTGTCCAATGTAATGTATGTTGACCAGGGTCATTTGGCTTTGTCTCTGGGTGCTCTCAGGGGGAAGAAGACTCTGTATGAATTCCTTGTTTATAAATATTCTTAGTGTGGTGGTTTTCTCAAATGCTGGTTGTGATAGCAGTGTACTGGGCATGTGAGTAGGCTTTTGACTTCCTGCAGAGATGGGGAGGTGGAAGTCTCAAGAAGCTTATCTCCTTCCCAAGCACTGTATGCTTGTGTCAGCAAATTTTATGTTGGGTTGTGCGGTTTGACTTCCAGGCCAGTAGGTGGCACTTGCAGGTAAGGGTTGGCTGTGGCAGTAGCAGTAAGGTGTATGTTTGATATTTGCTTACCTGGAGAAGCTCTCTGATGCCTCAGCTCATCTGGTCTGTGGGATGCACAGTGGCCTGGCCTCCACTCTCAGCCCCAGAGGGTGGTGGAGTTGGACAGAGCTGGACCGGGGGTGGCCTGTTGTAGCTGAGATTTCTAGGCAAATTGTTAAAGAAGCAAGTTGGTTTCTCCTCACTGTTTATAATAAAATGTGAGAAGAGAGAAATGACTTGAAGACTGAATTATTAAGCAAAAAGAAACCAGAGCCTAAAGATTTTGAAAATTCTCAGTCTGTCCATATTGCAAAAAATAAGAAAGCATGTTCAGAAGAAAACACCAAGGGTGTGGCCGAATGACCATTTGCGAAGGAGATTGGCGTGGATACGAACCGTGAACCTTATCAGCCATTTTAACAGAAGCCAGGAACAGAGATGGGATTATACCAACAGAAATACTGCCAGCTGGGACTAAAGAAAGCAAGGTGGAGTGAGGGAAGGCAGCAAACATTCATTACCCTTCAAGAAAAGGAAAGAAAGACCCCAAAGGGGAGTCAGAGATCATCAGGGCTGCTGCTCTCACCACAGGCCCAGGGCCTGGGTCTGCCTCATCTCAGTTTCAAAGGGCAGGACCACCTCCCTTGCAGAGCTGCGTGGGCAGCTAAAGGAGTGGGGCTGAGCCAAAGGCGTGGGGTCACCATGCCAAGCTGTGGGGGCGACTTTGCCACCCCAGCGGGCTGAAGCGTGAGACCACTGCTCCCCTGGGTCCAGAGGGCAGAACATCGAACCAGAAAAGACTATTCTCAAGCCCTAATAGCTTCTGTTATTTGCCTCAATCTCTCCCTTTTGGTGTGGGAATGTGCATGTCTGTCCCACCATTGTATTTTGGAAGCACATACCTTATATGATTTCACGGGTTCACTGCTGGAGAGAAGTTTTGCCTCAGGATGAATTGTATATTGAGTCTTACCCATATCTGATTTAGATGATATGTAGATGAGACTTTGGATTTCAGATTTTAGAGTTCATGCTGGACAGAGTTAAAATTTGGGGGATATTGGGATTGAATGAATATATTTTGCATGTTAGAAGGGCATGAACTTTGGGGGGCCAGGGGTGGAATGTTAAGAACTGAATGTGTTCTCTAACCAATTCATATGTTGAAGCCCTAACCCCCAATGTGACAGCATTTTGAGGTGAGGTCTTTGGGGAATAATTAGGTTCGGATGAGGTCGTGAAGATGGGCCTTCCCCCCATGATGGGATTAGTGTCCTGATAAGAAGAGGAAGAGACTAGAAGTCTTTCTCTATGTCTCTCTCCCTGGCATGTGAGACACAATGAGAAAGAGGCAGTCTGCAAGCCAGGAATGGGGCTCTCACCAGGAACCGAATCTGCTGGCACTTTGATTTTGGGCTCTCAGCCTGTAGACCTGCAAGAAATTCAGGTTTCTATTGGTTAAGTCACCCAGCCACCCAGTCCATGGCATTTGGTGTGGCAGTCCTAGCAAACTAATACACACGGCCTCGGGTGGAAAGGAGGGGAGTGCATAGTAGGGAGCGAAAGTGAATAGGGAATGTGAGAAGATGTATCCCTTTAAAAATGCTTTCCAATAATAGATAACTGACCTGGGGGTTCCTTGAAGGATAAGCATGCGTTAGGTTTATTTAATTCAATATCCTGTTGGCGATCGCAGCAAGCTCTCAGGATTTGAAGGAGAATGATGGCTTAGTTATCCACCTTGACGTAAATGTTAGAGGTATGGCAAGGCTCTAGATACTACTGTAATTCATTGAGGCTGTGTGCTGTGGGAAGAAGATAAGTGGGTTGAAGTTAAAGAATGAAGTTTGTCTTGGTCTTACTACTTAATCAGTTCTATGATCTTTATACTTAAGGTGGGTTTGTAGAAAACATAGCTGGGTCTTATTTTTAATCCACTCTGAAAAATCTGTCTTTTAATTAGTGTACTAGACCATTCACATTTAAAGTTATTATTCATATAGTTGAAATAATATCATGTTTGCAATTTTTTTCAATTTATTTTACTTGCTCTTTGTTTTTTTTGTTTGTTTGTTTGTTTTCTTTCCTATTTATTTACTTATTTGCTTTCTCTGGTTTTGTAGGGACCATCCCTGGGCAAAAATTGGCTTAAGCCCAGAGTCAGCGAAACTGGATGTGCTCTCCTTGGGGCCAGAGGACAATAGCTCCGGACACGGCCTGTTGGACAAACAGAACTATTCCTCATGACAGACAGCTTTATGACAGATAACCAAGCGCCTGGGGTCTTGCAAACAAGCCAAGGCGACTCATTGTCCTGCATACGGTAATGAGATAAAGAAGTTAAGATGAAAACAACTGCTTCCATTGAGCAATCGTCTGGAAGGAATGAAAATGTGTTTTCCTCAAGGTGCCCAAAGTAGTCACGTACCAGGAAGTAGCTGCTGGACATAGAAAAAGTATATAAATAAAACGACTGGTACAAATCGGGTACTGCAGTCTTGTATGTCTTTGTGTGTGTATGTGTGTTTCTTTCTGTGTCCATCCCCCGTTCTGCAATCGGGCCACGACAGGTTTTAACTGAACATTTTGTGGTTTCATTTAAACTTTTCTCTTAGCATATCCCTTAAACTCCCTTTTAAAATTGTTTAGTGGTTGCCCTCAAGTTTGCCATATATATATGTACGACTAACCTAAGTCCACCTTCAAGTAACCCTATGCTGCCTCATGTGTAGTGCAAGTATCTTATAATGGAATATTCCCAATTACTCCTTCCCACGCTCTGACATTGTTCTCATTCAATTATCCATATGCTGTAATCACCTAATACATTGTTACTATTTCTACTTTAAATGAATAAGTATTATTTAGATCAATTAAGAATAAGAAAAATAAAAATTTTATTTTATCTTCACTTAGTCTTTCTCTGACATTCTCCCTTTCTTCATGTAGATAGATGTTTCTGATTTATATCCTTTTCCTTCTCCCTGAAAAACTTGTTTCAAAATTTCTCGCAAGGCAGGTCTGCTGGAAATGAATTCCCTCAGTTTTTGTTTGCCTGAGAAAGTCTTTACTTCTTCAATTTTGAAGAGTAATTTCACTAGATAGAGAATTCTAAGTTGGAAATGTTTTTCTTTCATCACTTTAAACATTTCACTCACTTCTCTTCATGTTTTCATGGTGAAAATCCAATGAGAAGTCTGACATAATTCTTACTCTTGCTCCGCTGTAGGTACGGTGTTTTAATCCTCTGATTCCCTTCAGGTTTCTCTCTTTGTCTCTGGTGTTCTGCAGTTTGAATATAATATGGTCAGGTGTATATTTTTTGGTATTTTTCCTTCTTGGTGTTCTCTGAGATTCCTTGATCTGTGGTTTGGTGTCTGTTATTAATTTTAGAAAATTCTCGGACATTAAGGAGATAAAAGACCTTTACTACGAGGATTTATGTTAGTCTGACAGGAGTTAGGCTGTGGTTCATGTTTGCTATAGGAGCAGGTGCCCCAGGCCTCAAATTCCTCTAGTGCCCTCGTTGCTATCTCTTTTGTCATTGGATTTCCCTAAGAACACTTGCACAGAGTCTGCACCTTACAGCTCTTTCAGCTGTAACCCACTGTGATGATATGGGGTCATTGTTGATGGCAAGGTGTGTGGCAAAGTGGCAAGGTGGCAAGGTGTGTGTGTGGGAGAAGCCTATAATTTCATGATTGAATCTCAGTCTTTTAGTGGGCGTATATCTCTGGGCTATGATCTTCACACGTGTTTCGTAGCTATTTTTTCACCCCTGAGGTGAGACAGGAAGGCTAGAGAAGCTGGGATTGGATAATACCCTTCCTCCAGGTGGGATAAAGATCTGGAAAAGCCTTTTCCCTTAGAGAGTAGGCCTTTGTTATGGAGAGTGCTCTGCACATATTTCAAAATGGTTACCTTTCTCCTCCACCTGCCAGAGCTAGGGAGAGGATCTTTTTTGACTCTTCATCATGAGAAACTGATAGGGTTTCTGGAGATAAAACCCATGAAAGTGAGGGATCAGGAGCTACCAAAGGAAATTCACCCCTACCCCTACCTGGCAGGATTTCATAACTGCTATAACCCAGAGACTGCTGCATGTGTTTCTATTCTTGCCTTTGCTGAATGGGGTTTTTAATTGTGGTGTGTATGTTGGGGTGAGGGTGGGAAAAAGAAAACTTGTCCTTTATTTTATAGGCTTTCAGATCATCAGTGACGGCATCTGGATCTAATGGAGAAGCCTAAGCATCGACCAGAGATCCTTGATTTTAAGCAGGATACAAGAACTGGATGGGATTCTGGGTCCTTGAATCCCCACAGAAGAAACCTACCCACTCATGAGGAACACTGTGTTCAACCGTAAGGTTAGTGAGAAAAAAATATCTATTATTTAAAACATGGAAACGTTGGGGCTTATTTGTTATAGCAGTTAGCTTTATTCTAAGTTTTCCCATCAATTCTGTGTTTGTTTTATAAGAGTGTAGCATATTGAGAAAATAAGCTAATAAATTTTAAAACCTGTGTTTTCTTTTATTAGTCCTAAATTTTTCTTCCTCAGATTTCAAAGGACAATCCATTGTTTAAGCATTTCATGATTTGGTAAATACGGCTCCCCTTTTAGCCTGTTCATTCCTGTCTGGTCTTGATCATTTCTCCTCTCAGATTTATCCTTCTAAGTCAGTTGACCTGTTTTCATATAAATACCTTCAAATATACCTATCATTTTAATTGTCATTCTGTGGATTAAACCTCCATTAGAACTTTGTTCAAAATTAGAATCACTGGCCTGTAACTATTTAGGTCTGGCTACTAGATCAATGAAACTCAAGAAGAAATGTCCTCTTGGGTACACTGGAAAGAAGTTAAGAAGACCAGAGACTTAGGTACCTATTCTATCCCTACCACTTTCTACTTTCCTTCCCTTCTTCCTTCTTCCCACCTTCCTTCCTTCCTTCTATCAAACATTTACTGAGTACTATACAAATTAGAATACTGATTTGGCTGCTGCAGCAAAGACCAAAACAATAGTGACTTGAGCAAGGTGGAAGTTATTTTCTTTTTCATGTAACCATCTTATCTGAATGTCAGCAATCCAAGGCTGATGCGGTGGCCTCATGGCAATGGGCATCATCTCCAACACGCAGCTTCCACCCCACTGTGATGTCTGCATGTGAGCCCCAAGAAGGGAACAGAGGGTGGTAGAGCATGCATCCCTCTTTCTTAAGGCCACAACCTAGGGGTTACCACATATTTCTGCTCACATCCCATTGGCCATGATTTAAACACATGGTACAGCTGGCTTCAAGGGAAAAAGAAAAAGAAGTAGAGAAACTCACAGGAAGCTGCCTTATGTGGGCTTTAAGAGTTCAGAAAGGCTTCCTGAGCTGGACACTAAGGGATGAATAGCAGTCACCTAAGAGAAGAGGTGGGGGAAGAATCCCAGGTGCAGGGACCAACCTGTGATAGGCCTAGAGAGGATGAGAGGTCACAGTAGACTCATGGAAATGAACATGGGTCCATCGATACAGCCAAAGCCTGTGGGGAGGGGGATGGAGTGGAAGTGAAGGATATCACAAGAGATGAGAGCTGAGATTGGAGAGGAACCAGAGCCTAAATCCTAAGGACCTTTTATGTTGAAGAATTTGGACTTTATTCTGAGAGCAATGGAGAGCCATTTAACAGTTTTGGGTAGGGAGCAAAATGATTACATTTTTATTTTTAAAAAACCCACTCTAGCTGTAGGGTATAGACATGATCACAGGTGGGCAGAATTTGAGGCAGGGACTAGCATCAGGGTAGGAGTCTGCAGCAGCGATCCCCATGGGGTGTCTGGTGGCCCTATTGGAGAGGCGGCAATGGGCACGGAAGGAAGTAGCCGGAGACCAGAAATATGTAGATGGTCAAATCAGCAGGATTTGGTGATGGATTGGATGTGAGAGGTGAGTAAGAGGGAGGAGTCCGAAATTCTGTTCCAGATTTCTGGTTCAGACACCCAGATGGTTTGTCTCTGCTCCCTGAGATGGTGGTCACAGAAGACCAACAGGCTTGGAGGGGAAGATGAAGGAACAGCTTGGGAATTAATAAGTTTGAAATGAGCGTGGGGCAACCAAGAAGAAACATCTAGTAGGCAGTTGGTTGGAGATATGAGTCAGAAGCTCAGGAAAGACATGTAGACAGAAGGTACAGATTTGAGTCTAAATCAGCAGTCAAAAACTTTTGTTTGAGAACTTTCTTTGTGCCCGACACGGTTCACAAGCTGTGCTTCCACAGTGGACAAAACACACCAAGTTCTTGGGTCCTCACGGGGCTTGTATTTTCATATAGGTGGTAAGTGAAGATCTGCAAGTACACATCTTTGCCCAGGGACAATAGTAACAGAAAATAACCTGGCTTTAAAATATGGAGAAACAGTAAAAATTAAAGGGTGGGCAGAGGAAAGAAATCTAGAAAACAAACAGATGGCCAGCAAGGTGTAAGAAAAACCAGGGGCGTGTATCAGAAGCTGAAGAAAGTCAGTACTTCGAAAAGGGAGTATCACCTCCACCCAACAAAGCTGAATGCACATGCCTCATCCAACAACCCATAGTGACTAAGACAGTCCATATTAAGGGCTCAAAACAAACCTCAACAAATTTAACATAATTGAAATCATGCAGACTATGTTTTCTGACTATAATGGAATCAAACTAAAAATCAATAACAGAAAGACAACACGAAAATCTTTGAACAATTGGAAATCTCTAAGTAATTTCTAAATAATCCCTTAATCCATGAGTAACGAAGTCTTAAAGGAAATTTTAAAAATACAGAGAACTAAATGAAAACACAATCACAACATGTCAGGATATGTGGGATGCAGCTAACACAGTGCAGACAAGGATATCTGTAGCACTAAATGCTTACATTATAATAGGGAAAGGTTTCAAATCAATTGTCTAAGTTCCTGCCTCAAGAAACTAGAAAAAGAAGAGTAAAATAAATCCAAAGCAAGTAGAAGGCAAAAATAAAGATCAGAGCAGAAACCAATGAAATTGAAAATAGAAAAAAAATCAATAAAACAAAATCTGGTTATTCAAAAAAAATTAACATTAATAAACCTCTACCAAGACTGTCAAGATAAAGAGAAGACACAACACAGTAATACCAGGAATGAGACAGGGAATTATTACACATCCGTAGGGAAATTCCATGTAAGTCAGTGGAGTCAGCAGAAGGCAGGGTGTAGTGGATCAAGCAGTGAATGGGAGGTGAAGAAATGTAGACAGTGAAGGAAGACTATAATTTTAAGTTTTGGGTGTGTCAATATCAAATAAAAAAATCTCTAAGCTAAAGGTTTTATTTGGGAATATACAAAAAACAGAATGCAATTCAGGATGTACACACTGACCTGGGTAGCCTCCGGTATGTCTGAAGAACAAAGGGAAATTTTGTGTTTTATGGGGCAAGAGAAAAGTTATGTAAGTTGTTTTGAAAGAAAGTTCATTGGTGCCCACGGTGTCCTTGGGGAGCTGGTGTGCTCTGATGCTGAGTGACAGCAGTTGCAAGGTAAGACTCATCATTTTAAAGTCTGGCGGGCTGTTTCCTTGGATTGGGTTTAGGAAATTGTGTCAGGCAGGCATTCTGGGATGAGTGGCTCGCTGTCCTGGTGCTGCCAGCTGTCCTTGTGTGACTCGTGTAGTAAGCTGCAGTTTGGAAAGATGTCTTGCGATCATTCGCACCGCTACACTGTGGCTTCTGCTGACTCCACCAACTTGAACGGATTATCCTACAGGATTTGTTTTGTTATCAGGCAAATCCTGCGTGATAGCCCTCCTTTCGTGGCCTTGCCTGGCTCCATTTTGAACTTGATGACTTTCACAAGTGGGTGGGGGCTGCTGAGCGAGGGCAGTGCTCTGTCTGAAGTGGGGTTTTTCAGATTCGAGAGAACCCTGGCAACACGGAGTGCTGCTGGGAGAGAGCCAGGTGGGGGAAGGAGTGCAGACACAACAGAGAGAACAGAGGGAGGGTAGCTCAGGGGCAGGAGGGGAGGAGCGGGGGAATGGTGGGAGGCAGGGGGTACAGCCCTCCCACTGTGCTAGACCCAGGGAAGGCAAAGGCAGACGGGTGTGTGATGCAGAGAGTGTGCAGATTTAACACCAAGATGCTGGAGAAGCGCTCATCCCAGGGCATCTGGTTTCTCTGCAGGGGACCAGATCGTCTGCTGACAGTAAGACAGTGGAGTGGAAGTTTGAGAAAACGGAGAAGGCTGGAATAGACACTGTGGTGAGTGGCAGAGCAAAGCCAAGAAGCCAAGGGAAGCTGCTGGGCACCACAGAGTTGGGGGGCCCATGCCACCTGGGGCCCTCAGTCTGTGGTCAGTGAATGAAGGGCAATGAAACCTGAAGAACATCAGGGTGAAAACAATGGATCTGAGTCAGCATCATGTAGCTCGGAGCCACTCTTGTGGGGTCTGGTGTCAAAGTGCTGGGGCTCAAATCCCCAATCTGAGCCTCTTAGGTGTGTGCACCGCGCAGGCCACCCTGAGTGAGCAGGACAAGGGGTAGATGAAACGCTAAAGGGAACATGTCAGGAAAATTGCTGAAGCTGAGAGCTAACTGGAGTTCAGTGACTATTTTACTTGGGCATGTATTTTTAAATTTCCATAATAAAATTAAATCCTCCCCAATTACCTAAATAATGGCACCAAACTTGCCTGCAGAGTACAGCCACACCCCCTCTAGGCACCAACTTGCTATGCTTCCATACGTGCACAGCCTCCCTCCAGGCCCTCCTCTAGCCATGGGGACACGCCCTCCTCTCGCCCCCAGCCCCAGCCCCGTTCTGGTCTATTCCAGTTCCCCCTGTGCACTTCCGCTTGGCCCTCCTCCTCAGTGTGGGCCGCACCCTTTGCCCTCATGTGTCCAGAGGTGAGGCTGGTCCAGGGTGCTGGTCACACCCGTCTGCCTCTTCTGCACTCTCCCTGCCCACTGCAAACCCCCTAGTGCAGTCACCACCGTCTCCCTTGGGTGGCTGTACCAGCCCGTTGGCAGGTCTCCCAGCCTCAGGTTTTTATTTTCTCCAACGTGTTCTCCCCACTGTGGCCCCCATGAACTTTCTCCAAGACAAATCAGAGCCCTGGAACTGTTAGTTAAAACCTTTCCATGGCTGGCTGCACATGTAAGATAAAGCCCACGGTCCTGAATGCACCACCTGGCCCCTGTGGAGTCCTGCCTCCTCTATGCCACCTTCGTCCTCATCAGCAGCAGGTCAGCCACCCTGAACTCTTCTCTTCAAGTTCCCCAAACGTCCCTGGTCTAGGTCCATGGCACGCCTTGCCACAGGCTAGAACACTCCACTTCTGCCTCTTTTCCCAGGTGCTCGGGCTGCCTGCCGGGGCTCTCCCTGAAAGGGGAGGGAGCCCCCTAGAGCATCTGTGCATGGGGCGAGGATTGCCCCCCGGGCTGTTGCACCTGGCACTGCTCTGGTTCTCCCCACAACACACAGATCCCTGTGGAGAACCCTGAGCTGATGCTCCACCAACTACCGTCAGATAAAGAAAGTTGTCCCCACCCTAAGAAACTGACATTCTGTTTATGCTGCTTCTTTCCTTGTAGCCAGAGAAAAGCCCTGGCAGAAGTCTGAGCAAGGTCAGAGCTCCCACCCCACAATGCCCTTGTCCTCCCTGCTCCTGCTCCTCCCAGCTTGGACACTGCTGGGCAGAGGCCCCCACAGGCTGATTTGCAGCCTCAGATGGATCTTATTCTTTCCCTCTTAGTATCTCTTAATATCTATCGATCAGAAATGAAAGAACAATACAGGGCATCTTGGACCAGCCTGCTCCTCGTTTCTTCTGTGAAGTCTGATAGGAATGTGATACTTTTCTGAGCCTCTGAAGTGAACCTGGGACCCTTTCCTAACCGGCTGCTTACTTTTCTAATGAGCTCTTTCTGATCCTATGCTGGCTTTCAGCCCTTCTGTCTCCATGCCCTGAGATGGTGCACTCTTGTCACTTTGCTAGCAAGTTAACAAACTCAGATACGTGCCCAAGACGGCGCGTTTTAACGCCACACACCTAGCACACCCCTTGAAACCCTCTGTGATGCTGCCCAGCCTTCCCCTGCCTGGACTCCTAAATTAACCACAGCTGACCCATCTGCCATGCCCTGAATACAGCTGCATCCCTGGGGGTCGTCTCCTGCCGGCTGCACCTTCTATAATCCTCCCCCATGTTCCTGCCAAGTCCGCCGGGAGCCTCCTCCCTCGACTCGACCGGACAGGTGCGGCCCTGTCCCAGCACCTCCCATGCCTCTTCTGGGAGCCCAACCCCCTGTGCAGGGCATGGCATGTCCAAGGGACTTGGAAAACATATGTTGAGTAATTTAAATTTAGTCAGATAGATGGCAGGCTGCCTTTGCCTCGCATTTATGTGCTGTATTCATTACTCTTCCCCTTCCGATCCAGGCTTCTGCTGGTCCCCTTGTCTGGATATCTTGGCGAAGCCACCCATGCTGGGGTTCAGAGTGGGGAAGTGGGGTCGGGGGTGCATCATCCCCCAGTAACCCTCTGGGACCCCCTCCCTGGTAGGAGGCTCTTCTCCCCAGGAACCTGAAGTGGAGGCCGCCTGGGTCCCCTGCACACAGTGGTCCGAACACCTCTGCATGTACCCAGTCAGCCACCATGAAAATCAGGTCTCATCTCAGCTGGGACACTACACTGTTGGGGTTCTCAACACAACCAATAAATCTGGAATGTGTGAGGAGGAGCGAAACCCAGTGCGAGAGAAGCAATTAATGACACAGACCCATTAAGTCAACTAATGTTATTAAACTTTTAAATTTAGAAATTGCCCTCCTGGCTGTAAGACCACTTTTTAGAGGCAGAGCTGCTGCTTCCGTCTCTTTCACACCCAGGCTCCGTGACTGCGGAGACTGCCCAGGGGGCCTGTCCTCTCCAGCCCCCGGCTGCCCCTTCCCTGGTGTTGCTGCCTGGGAGTGGACTGCGCCCCCAGCCCCGGCCTCAACCCTGAGGGGGCCCGGCTGGGAACAGAGTCCCCAGACTGTGGTAGTGACTCAGGGGCAGAGGGAGAAGGACCACATGCTTAGGGCTGAGAAGGGAGGAAGCGGATTCTGGGGACTCAGAAGGAAGTCTGGGGACCTCCGTGGAGGCTGAGGGGCTGCCCCCCCCAGGGGTGGGGGGCGCTGTCCAGGAACTGCGCGTGGGTCCAGGAACTGCGCGTGGTGCCAGGTGCCACAGCTAAGGGCGAGGGTGGGGTGTCCTTGTTCTGGACATACTGTGACATGTGCAGGAGGCACTCTGGCAGCAATCTCTACTTGTTCAACAAAATATGTTAGGAAATTAACCCAAATGCTGATAGGGAGGGAAAAAAAAACACAACCAACCCAGGTGGCCAACCTTTTGCTTCTGAGAGAAAATGCTATTTTAATTAGGACTAACTTTAAGGCCTTAAATTCACATACCTTATTCAACACTGTTACATTTCAAATAGGAAAGAGGTAATCAATCGGCTCATTAGGTCTGAAATTTTAACAAGACTCTGCTAAAACCTTACAGGAAAACAACCCACGTGTCACATCCTTGGTGAGTTAACTGAGGACGGACGGACGCAAGGCAGGGCCCCGTTGCCCTCCGGAGGTCCGTCCTGAGCAGCCTGTGTGTGCCCAGGCCTGTCTGCCCGTCACTGGCCTGGGGGCAGGGGAACTAGTGGCCTGGGAGCACCTTCCCTAGGAACTGCAGCCCGTGACAGGTTTGGCACATATTTTAAATTTTATTTTACTTTCACATTTACATATGTAGGAAACCATTTTGAGAAAAGGAGGGTTGAGGCTGCCTTTAGGAAAAGCCCAGCTCACTCCTCCTGCACTGGGTTCAGTGGCGCCACGCACACCTGAGCGCTGGGGACCCATCTTAGGAAACTGTCCTATCGTCTCTCCACGGCCCTGGCTGCTGGACGGCATCTGCGTCGCTGTGGCTTGCTCCTCACCGGGGCCTGCCTCAGTGCCTGGAAGACACGTTCCTGGAGGCTGCCTCAGCCAGGATTTTATTGCTGGTGAACCTGATTGCCCTACTTCTAGCCATGGAGTCCAGGACGGAGGCATTATCAGAAATGGGCCCTGTGGTATGCGTTTTGCTGAGATGAAAGGAACTGAAATGTCTAAACTGCACTGAGTTCTGAGATGCTGGCATGCTGCCCTTGCTAGTGCTGGGAGGTCCCTGGTGGAGACCCCATGCTGCCCATCCAGGAAGGACAAGTCAGGACAGACACACTCAAATCCACAGCAGCCTGAGCCCCAAGGCCCAGCCGGCTCTCCCTTTCCCATGCCATGTTCCTTTTACGGCCCCCAAAGATGTTCCTCCTCTCAGGTGGAACTCGCCTCACTTTCCAAAATTGTATCTCTCGTGGTGAGTGAGAGAGGCGCTTAGCAGATGAGGCCCAGAAACACGGACCAGCTTAGCAGACATGGATTCTGAAAACATGGGCTGCTGGAAACCACCTCGGGGCACCACTGAATGTCCCAGGAACACAGTCATCATGAAAGAATGGTCTGCCTCCATGATCACAGCCGCACCAAGATGAAAGCCAGAGGTGTCACTTTGTTCCTCAGATGTGATGCTATGTGAGCTTCCGTGATTTGTGCAGCCCCTTGGCTTCTCCATCCCTCCTGAAAGTGCTGGGTGCCGTTCCTGCAATCCCCTGGTGACAGCCGGGACACCCCTGACCAGCCAGGAGAGCCCCGGCTGTGATCCCTTTGATGGCTGAGGGAGGTGGCTCCCGATGCTGGGTAGTGTTCCTCTCTGAGGGTCTGTCGGATGCAAACGTTTAGTCTTTTCTCTCCTCTGAGGACAGCGAAGGCCAGAGGCATCCTAATGACACCGGTGGCGGGGGTGGTACGGGACCCTCGGTGCATCTTATATCCAAACTAAGTCATAACAGTCAGGGTCCAGTATCATTTGCCATGGTGCTCACAGGCCCACAGGAGCCCTCGGGAGTTCTAAAAGAAGTGTGATGGAGGAAGTGTCACTTCTGTGCTCAGACCTCCACCTGGTTAGCCCCTGGTCTAACAAAGATATGTGAATTTGCTGGTCCTATGCATTAGTTTAGCAAAAAATCTGGTTTCTGATACCCAAAGAGCTTAAAGTCTCCTTCAAAACGCGCATACAGCCGTCTGATGTCTCGTTTGCTGATGCCCAGAAAATAGTGCTCCACCTTGGTTCTATTATACACGGTAATGCCCGGAGGGATGGTTGGGTAGGATACCAGGTGGTCTATGCCGGCTTCCTTTAAGATGTATGGGGCATCGTCCTCCAGGGTCTCGTGGTGTCCAATCACACTGTACTTTATCTCGCAGGGTGCACAGAGTTCTACGTATGTCACCCAGTGAATGATGTGGTCCCCAAACTGAAGGTCTAGCCATCTGTGGTTTGGATCACCCAGGTAGCGCACAAAATCTTCAAACTGGATCCCCCGGGTCTCTGTCCGGTTCCTTCTATATTTTCTGATGATGCCAGGGGCAATCTCATGTCTATACCAAGGTTCAAACCGAGGATTGTGAACGAACTTATCCTTAAATGCAGAAATAAGTCTTTCAAAGGGATCTCTTACGATAAAAAACTTGAAGTATGTTTTCAAGCTAAAGAAAAAAATGAGAACAAACAGGGTTAACTCAATGCCACTGGAGGTAATAATGGTGGAGAGGGTGGGAAGAGTGAAGAACAAACAGAGCAGCTGCTGCCGTTTGCTGAACCCTCACTTGGGCAAAGTCCTGCCATGCATCTCTTACTAGACCTACCCCGAGATTTTGTGGATTAACCCATTTTACAGGTGAAGAAATGGAGGCTTGGAAAATCTTGACTGTCCAAGGCCATAGTACTCATCCTAGGGGGTCACTGTAAAGACATCTATTTAATCTATGTTTTATTTACTTGAATAATTTAAGACTTCAAGAATGTCTAAAGTTTTGTTCCTGGGCAGAAAACTGTAAGGGCAGGAACTCTGAGTGAATCAGGAATAGCTGAGACCAGAGAAAGTTACTTTAAGGGCATATCTTTAAATATTCAACTCAAAATTGCCAGAGGAAGGAAGAGTAAGACAGAAGGGCATGGGGCGGGGGGGAATGAGAAAATGGAGAGCGAGGCTTCACCCTACAGCCAGCAGGAGCAGGGGCCTGGCAAGTGGCCATCGGAGCAGCAGCAGAGCAGCGGTCCTGGCAAGGAGGACGGCAGCAGTGATAATGACAAGAACAGTGATACCATCAATGCATTAAGGCATGCTTACCACACGCCAGAAACGGCTTTCCTCGCTTTGTGTGTCTTAGCTAGTCTCACAAAAGCCCTATGAAGTGCCTAGGTGATGACAGGGCACCTTCCCTAGGAGCACCTCTCATGGAGTCTGTAGAGTTGGGCAGACTGAATCCACCAGGACCAGACGTGGTGTAGGGCACGGGAGGGCAAAGCCCTGCTGGCGGCCTGGCAGTCACTGCTTTCTGCATTCTTATTCTTTTTAAACCTTGCTCCCCGGGGCCATCTGGTAGCTCATATGGGGAACTTTCCCATTTATTAGCTAAGGACTCCACCCTTGCTGCAATCAGGGGTCTGTCTCTTGGCCCTGCCTGTGTGGGGTCCAGCCCATGACACCACTCTGGAGGAAGTTCCCATGGTGGCAGGCACAAGGCCTCTGGGAAAACGAAAAGCTCAGTGGGGTCTCCCTCCAACCCAAATCCCTTTCGTATAAAGCAAAGATCATATTCAGCAAGAAATCCACAAAACTTAACAATACCAAAGCAGAACAAAGTTGACCACTCATTTCTATTAATGAAATTTCATTTTAATGGACTGTGTGACGGCAAAGCTGGGGAACACATTCAGAGATTCAAGCAAGGATCTGAGTTTAAGTGCGCTGAATGCTGGGCATAGGCTTGGCTACCTCCCACGGACACAAACCGACAGTCCCCAGGGGCCCGTGGAGCGAATTGGAACACTTGGCAAGTACAGAACCGAGCCTACGGTTTTTTCAAAATTTCTTCTCACTTTTTCAAAATCCCCCCTTTCCATTTCAGGAAGCTACTCTTACCGCTTCTGAATTTCTGCACTGCTGAAGGAAGAGAGGCGAGGGAGGCCATTCTTCTCATGGTCATGAACCACATTTTCGGGGATCTCTTCAATGGAAGGAAAAGCTCCTGGGAAGTAAACAGAACAGAAGGTGTGTTGGCCGCCTCGGTGCAGCCCTCAGAGAAAATGCCTGTCCGTCTCCTTCCTTGGGCCCCATGCTCCCCATGGCATGCATGACAAGCCTGCCCCTGATTATCTTAATTTAGGTCTTTGACTTCCAACTGCTTCTGCCCGCAGGATGAGACAGTGAAGTAAAGCTTTTGGGAATCCATAAGCCAACCGGAGGAAACTGATGATTAGGGGAGGAAGGAGGAAGGACCAAGAGTAGAAATACTGGCAGTGCCTGCCCCTGGCAATGCACCTAATTGGGCTAAATCTGCTATTAAAGGAAGATCACTGCATGCAAACAGAATTCTAACACCAGCAATACTTATCCCGCTCTGAGACTGGAGGGAAGTGCCAGAGGAGCAGGACTGCGCAACACAGCGCTAACGCACACCCACTGTACCGTCACGGCCTGGTCACTGCTGACAGGCTGAGCTCTCCCAGCACCACATCCCCCAGGCCTACAGTGGTTTTCAGGTACCCTTGCATCATCTCAGACTGGCAAGTGGCAAAGACTTCTGATGCTGGAAAAATCTGGCCAGTTGTGGGAGCTGTGATACATCTGAGACAGGAGTCAGAGGAGGACACAACATGTCTGAGGGGAAGGCAGGCACTGTCAGCAGCCAGAGTCTGTCATCTGGGCTCAGTGCTGGGTCCAGGCTGCTGAATGGAACCTGGGAGGGCATCCCAGGGCTCATGGCAGGGCAGGTTTTTCACTCTTCTCAATGTAGGCAAATGGCAATATATTGTCATTATGCCAAGAAGGTTTTAGCTAAGCCTCTGCAAACGTTAACATCCATCTTTCTGCTAACCCTGTCATGTTAAGATCAGAGTCCTGGCAGGAAACCGTCTCTCTTGGGCCATTTGAGTGGTGGCCATAGCCTTGTCTGTTTCACTCATTCCTCCCCCAGATGTTTAAGCCCCACACAGAACTCTGTGCTGTGTGCTGTGCATGGCTGTGAAATGAGAAAGAGGAGCACTGGCTTTGAAGCGGATGACAGAAGGACAGCTCTGTGGATCTGCACCTGGACCCACCTGCGGACCTGTTCCCGTCCAGGTGCATCTATGGATGACTGAACACAGACACAAGGAACGCCTGCTTCTTCATTATATGACCTGACAAGCCCACTCCTATTTCCATCCTGCCCTTGTAAGTGGCTGTTTACTTCTTTAAAGTATGATACTTTACACTGTGGGGGCCTATTTGTTACTCTTGCATAGTCCTTACTTTCAATTTGATTTGTAACTTCGTTCTCCAATTTCAAAACCACAATATGCTATCAGACTACTCCAGAGCACATTAATTATATATCTGATGACCACAAGACCCTTTTCTCCCCCAACCAACTTGTGTAAAGGCCAAACGGAAGCCAACGATGACCAATGCTGACCACCGCTGACCCTGAGGGCAGCATCTGGAGGACAAGGAGCCCCAAGGCCACCCACCTCAGGGCCCCAAGGTCTGATTCCTAATCTGGGAGGCCCACTGCTGTCAACTGGAGCTAAGTTCCTTTCGAAACTGAATTTAACAGACAGAGCCCATAATTATCTTGGATCAGTTCAGACTAACTGGAATTTAAGCAAACAAATATGGTACCTGAAGAGTGGTGAGTAATCAAAACTGTAGTGCATGAGGCCACTTTTTGATGATCTAATTTGTTATCTAGCAAACACCAGATTTCCTGAAGCAAGTTGACTAAATCCTCTGAATACAGATGCTTAGTGTAAAATGGGGGACAATTTCTTTCTACCAACTGGCACAGAATACGTGTCTGCAGCTGAGGAGGCCCCGGGCCCTGTGGCAGGGTCCTCTTGCAGGCTCTGGGGCATGGCTCACTGCAGAGGGACTGTGAGGGCCCCTAACTCACTCAGGACAGAGCACATGGCTGTGAGAATCAGCTCAGGAAGCTGAAGAGAAGACAAGAGACCCACAGTGTGGGCAAACTGCCTGTGGTGGGGATTCTGCTGTGAAAGGCAAGGAGATCCTGACCCTGCCTGTGCCCCTCTGGAAAGAATCAGTGTTCACAGTGACCCCACCAACTTTCAAGGTACAAGACTAACAGGAAACAGCAACAACAGGGAACTGTTTGTGGGGCTGCCAGTCATTCAAGAGAAACCACCCCCTTCTTTGACTCCTCTCTGCTGTCCCCCACCCAGGCCCCTGGGACCCTCCCCAGGCCAGCCCTGGACATCACAAACAAACGTCTGCTGGCCACACGTGTACCATTTAGAACGATCAGCACTTTCTTCCATTGGGTGTTGCCCACTTTGGGAGTCTGGCAGAAAAGAATCTTGTGCTTGTCACAGACAAATATTCGGTCCAGGACAAATTTGGAGACAGCAGTATGCGAGAGATTCTTCAGGGCTTCGTCCCTGCAGACATTTCTGATGAGTTCCAGGCGCTCCATGTAGACCAGGGGTTGAACAAGCCGGCTGTCAGGAAGCACCTTCCCAGTCGGCTGCAGGTGACAGGAGGCAAGACAGGCACAAGGCGGTTAGGAGGACACCGGAGAGAGACCAAGCAGGAGCCACTCCTGCCGGCCCGTCCCCTCTTCCTCACCATCTGGGCCTTCTTGTTCATCCTTCCTCCCCTTTTTACAGCGTGACAACAACTGTTCCCAGCCACTTTCCAGGCCTTCCTCAGGGCTTCCCATGGCCCTGAGAAGTCATGGAGATGAATCAGCGTGGTAGGCAAGGAAAACAGAAGCAAACCTGCTTCACTGGACTTTCCTTCTTGAGAGAAGATTGACTTAAAAACCCAAAAAAGATGTTTGGAATCCACTTGCCAGGGAAAACAAACAAACCCAAAAAAGATGAAAAAGTTCAAGTCCTAAATGATGGCACAGCCTCTGTGGGCCATCCTGGAACCTAAGAGAATACCTATGACCCAGGAGGCCTTTGGTTGGCACAGTTCAAACTCCTGCTGCTTTGCTAGGTGGCAGGGTCATTCCTTTCACAGCTGCCTGTTGAGTGTTGACTCTGCTTGGAGTCAGTTGCAGCGTCTGGTGGAGACGCCCAGGACAGCTTCAGCAGAGTACGAATGCCTGTGGCAACGCACACAGAAGCTGCCAGAGACTGCATCCTCAGTGAGTTAAAATGCCCTCGCTGCTGACATCATCTGGTTCTCTGAGCAGCATGTGAACTGCAGGGCTGTCTGCCTGACCCCACTCCTTCGGTGTCCTCCAGCTGTGGCCCTGTTTCTCAGCATTTTAAAATGCTTCTGCGGCTGTACCCACTTCTTCCCTTAAAGCTATATAGAACTTCTTCCCAAGATTGCAGAGCAGACAGGCCCTCCCAATTAACTTTATTGAATGGACCAAAATGCCCTTGTTATAACTTTTAAAATGCACTCATCTTGCCAGGCAGTCCATTTATGGGGCAGTTATAACAACATGTCTTCCCTGGGGACTGGGTCAGTTACAAAATTGGGAGAAGGCTGCAAGCCTTCTAGAACACACTAGAACAAGGACACTGGAAATATTGGGACAACAGAGGTTCCCACCCCACTGCCCAGCTCCCCACTCTTCCTTCGTGGATCTACCATAACCAAACTCCCTTACACTCTGTAATATTTGTCCAGGGTGCTCTTTCTCCCTCGAGTGTGTAACTGAATCTCCTGGGATTCCCTGGCAGAGGGAAGAATGTCCTGGGGCTTCCTGACACCTGCTTGCAGAGTTGGAGACACTGGGAAGTGAGAGAGCAGGCACCTGCAGCCTTACTCCCCTCTGTCCTCTACAGAGTGGCCTCGGATCCTCCCCACGGGGTATCAGCATGACCCTGCCGCCCGTGCCCTCCGCCTGCCACAGAACTCCAGGAGCCACGCCAGGCACTCTCCTTGCTCTTATAAGAAGGGGTCTCACTTAACCCCATTCCCTTATTGATCCTATCTCTTGCTCATTTATCCCAAAAGAAGGTGGGAAGAGAAGGGCACTTTGCAAAAAGGCTTACCCCCTACCTTTGTTTTTATCCATCTTTTCCTTAACTTGTCCTATTGAAGCCACCCTCCTATGTTCTATAGGGTTTTTTGTTTCTTGTCTGTATGGAGCCCATCCAAATTCTTTTTTTGCCCTGGAATGCCTCAACCTAATAGCAACATTCCTGGGCCGTCTCAGAGTTCTGCAGACTTGATCTCTATTACATCAATGTCCCGAGAGAAATAAACTCCAACAGCACTCTACTCTGACTGGGTGTATGCTTTCTATTTTTACTGGGTTCTATTTTGCCATCCTTACACTGCCAACCAGGGACAGGAGCTGTCCCTGTCTCTGCAGTTTAATTCTGGGCCGATAAACATCTTTACAACTTGCTTGACTCATTTCCTTTCTTTGGCACAACTGCAACCTCAACCCTCCAGGCCCAGAATCAAAGTTAGCAAGTGAAGAAGGGGGCAAGATGGCTGACTAGAGACATCGCTTGCCAGACCGGGAGTGAAGGAAGGGTTTCAGAGAAAGGAGGGGAGAGGGAACACAGCTCAGGTGTAGGTCAGAGAGAGAAGCACCAGAGCCTGATGGGGACCTCATGGAGGAAAACTGCGAAGCAGAAAAGCAAGAGGATAAAGGAAAAGAAGATATCAGCGAGGAGCAAACCCAGAGAGGGTCGGAGCCCAGTGAAGGGGTTAGGGGGATCCCTTTCTTCCTCCCACACTCCTTCAGTGATCAGCGGGCTACCAAGTTACCTGGAAGCTTTTCCACCCCCATGAGCCCAAGCAATATGGTGACCATGGAATTGCGGGGAGAACTTGCGTGATCCCAGAGTTTGGACATTCTGTGCACAGTTCCCCTCCAAGGAGAGTGACCTAAGAGGCCGGAGAGCAGCTTTCTTCCATTCAGACTCTTGGCCTTCCCAGCCCCTCCACCACCCACTGTAACCAGGAATGCGGTTTGAGCTGAGAATTTGGCCAGTGGCGCCTCTCCCCAGCTGGCTCATCCTCCAGTCTGCACAGAGGACAAGCCCTAGACACCAGAGGCACCACTTGGAAAGCCTGGGACAACCACCTCAGTGGGTCCTAGGTGGTGGGGGAGAACCTTGACTGAGCAGCAGCTCTGGTCTGCCAAACGGACCCTGGGCGACTAAGACAAATTCTTGCCTGTGCAACTGGGCATCAGCAGTCCCCACACTGGTGGAACAGCTCCCCCCACATGGGTGGCTCTGCCCCTGAAATACCCAGAGCCGATTCTCACTGTGCCTGAGTCTGAGGCTTTGCCCCTGTAGCTCCAGGGCCCCTGCTGGGCCTACAACGCCACCCCTGAGACTCCAGAGCTGTGTCTGGACCCCAAGACTCCACTACTGAGTCCCCACCACTACCACTGGGCCACCACTACCGTTGGACCCAAGGTCCAACACTTCACTCAGGACCACCCAGCCCTAAGCAGCCATCACCCTTGTACTTGGTTCGAGAGAATCTCCAGCAACAGAGAACAGGTGCCCTGAAATTCTATTAACCCAGAGCCGAGAGAAAAGGAGCCAGATGAGAAGAAACCAGCAAAAGAACCCTGGCAACATGAAAATACAAAATAGTTCGACACTCACAAGGGAACACAATTGAACTACAGTACTGGACTCCACCCACAAGGAAATTGCTGAAATGACAGAAATGGAATTCAGAATATGGACGGCAAATAAGATGAATGGAACTGAAGAGAAAGTTGAAAACCAACAAAAAGACGCCAAAAAAATATTTCAGGAAATCGATGAAAAAGTCACTAGAGAGCTAGACAACATAAGAAAGAACATAATAGAACTTAAAGAAATGAAAGAGTCATTTAAGGAATTTCAAAACACAGAAGAAAGCTTTAATGACGGGCTAAACCAAGAAGGAATCTCAGAGCTTAAATACAAGGGTCTTGAGATAACCCAGTCATTCAAAAAGGCAGAGAAGAGTATTAAAAAGTCCGAGCAATTACTGAGAGACATATGGGACTATGTGAAGTAAACTAACATTTGAATATAGGTGTCCCTGAGGAAGAAGAAAGAGCTAAAAGCATGGAAAACCTATTTGAGGGAATTATTGAGGAAAACTTCCTTGGTATTGCCAGGAATTCAACATACAGATACAAGATGGACACTGAACAAAAGAAAGATTCCTAGCAAATAGGTCACCTCCAAGACACATAGTAATCAACCTGGCCAAAGTCAAAATGAAGGAGAAAATTCTGCAAGAAACAAGATGAAAGCATTATATAACCTACAAAGGAAAACCTGTCAGGCTAATTGCAGACTTCTCAGAGGAAACCTTACAAGCAAGAAGGGATTGGGGCCCCATCTTCAATCAACTTAAACAGAACAACTGTCAGCCTAGAATTTATATCCTGAAAAAACTAAGTTTCATAATTGACAGAAAAATTAAGTTTTTTCCAACAAGCAAATGCTGAGGGAATTTGCTATGACCAGACCTGCCCTGCATGAAATACTCAGAAGAGCACTATACACAACAGATACTCACTAGTGTAAATTTACCTAAAAACCCCCCAAAACTCACAACTCTTATAACAGAACAAGAGGTAAAACATAGCTATAAGGGACTATACAACAGGATGAACAGATCAACATCCCACATACCAATTCTATCACTCAGCATTAATGGACTGCATGCTCCTCTCGAAAGACAGGCTGGCTAAATGGAGGTAAAAACACAACCTAGGTATCTGCTGTCTTCAGGAAACACATCTAACCCACAAGGACACACACAGACTCAACATGAAAGGATACAAAAAAATATTCCATGCAATTGGAAATCAAAAGAAAGCAGGTGTAGCCATTCTCTTATCAGACAAAATTGGCCTTAAGCCAACAAGGGTAAAGAAAGACCAAGAGGGTCATTATATAATGGTAAAGGGAGCAATTCAACAAGAAGACATAATAATCCTAAATATATCAATATATGCGCCCAACACAGGGGCTCCCAGATACATAAAGCAAACTTTACAAGAGCTAAGCAAAGAAATAAATAGCACCATCATAATTGCCGGGGACCTCAACACCCCACTGTCAGAGCTTGACAAATCATCAAAGCAGATAATAAATAAGGAAACAATGGACTTAAACCAAACTCTAAATAAACTGGACCTAACAGACACTTACAGAACACTCTAACCCAAAAACTACAAAATACACATTCTTCTCAGCAGCACATGAGACATTCTCCAAGATTGATCATATCTTAGGCCACAAAACAGGTCTCAACAAATTCAAAAAAATCAAAATCATACCATGTACTTTCTCAGACTACAGTGGGGTAAAACTAGAAATCAATTACAAGAGAAACACTCAAACCTACACAAAGTCATGGAAATTAAACAACCTGCTGCTGAATGATTATTGGGTCAAGAATGAAATTAAGAAGGAAATCAAAAAATTCTTTGAAGGAACTGAATGACAAAGGGGACACAAGCTATCAAAATCTATGGGACACAGCAAAAGCATTCCTCAGAGGAAAATTCACAGCCTTAAATGCCTACATCAAAAAGACAGAAGGATCATAAATTAACAACATAATGTCATACCTTAAGGAACTAGAAAAGGAAGAACAATCCAAACCGAAAGTCAGCAAAAGAAAAATAATGAACGAAGGTCAGAGAAGAAGTAAATGAACTGGAAAACAAAAAAACAATACTAAGGATTAACGAAGCAAAAAGTTGATTCTTTGAAAAGATAAACAGAATCAATAGACCTCTTGCCCAATTAACCAAAAAGAGAAGACAAAGGACTCAAATAAGCTCAATCAGAAATGAAAAAGGTGACATTACAATGGATACGGCAGAAATATGAAACAACATCCATGAATATATATATATTTTTTTTATTTCAAACAAGACAGGCAATGCTTTATTTAGATCACCCAAAATAACATTTTACAGAAAGGGAACCATAACATTACACAACAAAGTATAGCTATAAAATCTCAAACAAGACAGGCAATGCTTTACTTGGATCACCAAAAATAACGTTTCACAAAGAGAGAACTGTCACAAGCAAATGTATAGCTGCAAATTTTCTTTTGCCATCAATACTAATTCCCTCTAAAATACTTTGCGACTACTTTGCAGTTTCCAAGTACAAACTAAAATTTGTTGGACAGAGTTGTTCAGCCTCATCACAAGAATGAAAACAGTTTGCAAAAAAATTTTTGTTTAATGCTAACAAACAACAAAACAATGTCATTCTTGCTAAGTAACTGAAACATCTACCCAAATAGCCTAACCTATGTACACTTTTATGAACATTCAATGTGAACATAGTTGCTCTTTTTTTTTTCTGCCATCACAGATGGCCTGTGCAGTAGTAAGTGTAGCAGAGCCCTTACAGGCACCTCAGAAGTAATTATTAACACAATAACTACAGTATGTGGGCAACTAAAACAATAGGGGCCACCTCTGCCAGAGCCCACAGGATGGGCATTACATTTGCACTCTATGTAAGGAAGACCCATCATTTTGTTAGTTCTTTACCTGGAACCCAGAGCGCAAAGCTAGATGGAGCAGCTGGTCTTACAGAACCATCAAAACTTTAATAAATTGCCCAAGGGTTCTTGGTGCTGTAATGCACCTCACAGGCAGCGACATAAGCTGACTCTGGGAAGAAGTCATCATGGTATTCTGCTAAAAACCTCAGAAAGAGCTGAAAGTGCTTCAGTAAAGTCTTCAGATTCTTCTCAGAAAAGGACATCTTTCCAAGGATTTCTGGAAGTTTTACAAACAACCGCAGCAAATGCTGTGCCCCATAAATGTAAGAGGGAGGGGGCGGCTGGTCACCTGGGGGGTAATTGTCGGGCATGAGCTTCCAGGAGAGGACCTCGTTTATTTCATCAGTTCTTCTCCCTTCAAAGCCAGCAAACACAGCACTCCCTTCCTTGCTGGGAGTCAGAGGAATAGGTGAAGATGATCTGCTATGTACTGGTGTCTTCTTTTCCAGGTGCAGGAACAGCTTGGGCATGCTGGCAGATGTGTCCTGCTGCCGGCGCTTTGGCTGAGGCGAGGTGCTGCTCTCAGACAGCCTGTCACAGCTGGCCGTGTGGCGCGTGGACCGCCTCAGAGACTGCAATGCTTCCGGCTCAGCTTTGCGCCGTTTGGGGGTGGCCAGTTCACCCGTGGTCTCCTGACTCTCTGTGGACTGAGGCGTGGATGGATTCAACAAAGGTGGGCTAGGAGAGAGCTCCTCCTGGCTCCTATTAGTGTTTGTAGCACTTTCCTTAATTGGAAGAAAAAATTTAGACGAAGTCACCTTTTTATACTGAGTTTGTTCATATGGATAGAGCAAAACCAACGGGAGAGTGTAATCAAAGGTTATTCTTAGTCCATCCGCCATCTCCTTACAAAGGTCAACGTTCTTTTCTGCTGGGATATAATGCACGTTCATGTTGGCGTGTGGCATGACGTGGTGGTGACGAGGCCTCTCATTGGCTGAAAAGGCTGCATTGATAGCAAAATGCTTCACGTAGGATTCCAAAATCGTTACGATGTTGGTCTGGCATGGAAGCTTCACTAACCGTTTCCTCCTGTTAATACAGTAAGAATCATCCTCAAGCTGCTTCTTCAGAACTTCAGGGATTTCTATAGTTATTGTTCTTTCTTCCATTTCCCTTTGTGTTTGCAGCTCCGGTTCTTCTTTCACTTCGATCTTTTCTTCAGTATCACTTTCTTCACTTATTTCTTCCTCCTTTGCTTCATTATTATCAGAGGAACTGCTTATTGAGTTTTCATCATTTTCATCTTTTTCTTCAACAGGAAGGCTTTTTAAGACAGAGTCAACACCAGGCAACCTACAGCGCTGCTTCTGTCTTGCTGTGCTTTTCAGGCGAGCTACAGCTTTTCTTGCCAATTTACGCTGTAATCTACGATTTTCAGCAGTATCACGAAGCACATGATCTTTGGCTGCCGTCTACCCCAGCTTCTGTTCCAACCATTAAAATGGATCAGATATTCTGGGATCTTTCTGCCTTTTTCGTCTTTCCCAACAATAACATCGACAATCTTGGCATCGTACAGCACTCGCACCTTGCTGGGGTCAGGCTTGAAGCACAGCACTTTCTCCCCTGAGTGGAATTAAAATTTCATGCCCTCGCTCGCACTCACCTGCTCATCGTGGCGGAGGGCGAGGCTCCGGGGCGGGCAGAGCGCGCGCGCGGTTGGGGAGGGCGGGCGCGGGCGGAAGTGCGGTGCGCCGAGGCCAGGGGGGTGGGGCCCGGGAATGGCAGAGGCTGCGGCCGCCCCGCCCTCGGCCCCCATCCATGAATATTATATAAATCTCTATGCTCATAAACTAGAGAATGTAGAGGAAATGGACAAGTTCCTGGAAACACAAGACCTCCTAAGCCTTAACCAGGAAGAAACAGAACTCCTGAACAGACCAATAATGAACAGTGAGATAGAAACCATAATAACCCCCACGCCCCCCAAAATAACCCCTGGACCAGATAGATTCACAGCCAAATTCTATCAGACCTACAAAGAAGACCTGGTACCCAGAATACAGAAATTATTCCATAATAATTCTATGAAGCCCAACTCATTCTATGAAGCCAGTATTACCTTGATACCAAAGCCTGGAAAGGATACAACAAAAAAAGAAAACTACAGATTGATATCCCTTATGAATATAGATGTAAAAATCTTCAATAAAATACTAGCAAACCGAATTTAACAGCACTTGAAAAAAAAAATCCACCAGGACCAAGTGGGCTTCATCCCAGGGATGCAAGGATGGTTCAAGATACGTAAATCAATAAATGTGATTCACCACATAAACATAAGCAAAAACAAAAGACCATATGATCATCTCAATAGATGCAGAAAAAATATTTTTCTGCAAAATCCAGCACCATTCATGACAAAAATCCTCAACAAACTAGACATAGGAGGAGTATATATCAAAATTATAAAAGCTATATAAGATAAACCCTCAGCCAACATCATACTGAATGGGGAAAAGTTCAAAGCATTCCCCCTAAGAGCTGGAACAAGACAAGGATGCCCACTGTTACCACTTCTATTCAAAATAGTACTGGAAGTCCTAGCCAGAGCAATCAGGCAAGAGAAGAATATTAAAGGGTAGCCAAATCAGGAAAGAGGAGGCCAAACTATCGCTCATCACTGGTGATACGATCTTGTATCTAGAAAACTCTAAAGATTCCAATAAGAGTCTTCTGGGATTGATAAATTCAGCAAAGTCTCAGGATACAAAATCAATGTACATAAATCAGTAGCATTTCTATATACTAATAACAGTCAAGCTGAGAATCACATCAAAGACTCAACACCATTCCCAATAGCTACAAAGACAATAAAATACCTAGGAATATATTTAACCAAGGGGGTGAAAGATCTCTACAGGAAGACTGTGAAACTTTGAGGAAAGAAATCACAGAGGATACAAACAAATGGAAAACATATCATACTCATGAATAGGCAGAATCAACATTGTTAAAATGTCCATACTACCCAAAGTGACTTACAAATTCAATGCAATCCCCGTCAAATTACCAAAGGTATATTTCACAGATCTAGAAAAAATAATTCTATGTTTCATTTGGAACCAGAAAAGAGTCCAAACAGCCAAAGCAATCTTAAGTAAAAAGAACAAATGGAGAGGCATCACGTTACCAGACTTCAAACTATACTACGAGGCTATAGTAACCAAAACAGCATGGTATTGGTACAGAAATAGAGACATAGACCAATGGAACAGAATAAAAAACCCGTATTTAAAACCATTTACCTACAACCAACTGATCTTTGTGACAAAGCAGACAACAATGTACACTGGGGAAAAGAAGTCCTAGTCAATAAATGGTGCTGGGAAAATTGGATAGCCACATGCAGAAGAATGAAACAGGACCCCTAC
>NW_012141747.1:3058832-3085016 GCF_000956105.1 Propithecus coquereli
ATCAAAGACTCAACACCATTCCCAATAACTACAAAGACAATAAAATACCTAGGAATATATTTAACCAAGGGGGTGAAAGATCTCTACAGGAAGACTGTGAAACCTTGAGGAAAGAAATCACAGAGGATACAAACAAATGGAAAACATATCATGCTCATGAATAGGCAGAATCAACATTGTTAAAATGTCCATACTACCAAAAGTGACTTACAAATT
The DNA here is from genome assembly GCF_000956105.1 of Propithecus coquereli. NCBI lineage: Eukaryota > Metazoa > Chordata > Mammalia > Primates > Indriidae > Propithecus > Propithecus coquereli. The sequence goes on from NW_012141747.1 coordinate 3,059,049, forward strand.
CAATGCAATCCCCGTCAAATTACCACAGGTATATTTCACAGATCTAGAAAAAATAATTCTATGTTTCATTTGGAACCAGAAAAGAGCCCAAACAGCCAAAGCAATCTTAAGTAAAAAGAACAAATGGAGAGGCATCACATTACCAGACTTCAAACTATACTACGAGGCTATAGTAACCAAAACAGCCTGGTATTGGTACAGAAATAGAGACATAGACCAATGGAACAGAATAAAAAACCCGTATTTAAAACCATCTACCTACAACCAACTGATCTTTGTGACAAAGCAGACAACAATGTACACTGGGGAAAAGAAGTCCTAGTTAATAAATGGTGCTGGGAAAATTGGATAGCCACATGCAGAAGAATGAAACAGGACCCCTACTTCTCACCACTCACAAAAATTAATTCAAGATGGATAAAAGACTTAGATCTAAGTCACAAAACCATATGAATTCTAGAGCAAAATGTAGGAAAACTCTTCTTGATATCAGCCTAGACAATTTATGACTAAGACCCCAATGACAATCACTGCAACAACAAAAATAAATAAATGGGATTTGATTAAACTAAAAAGCTTTTACACAGCTAAAGAAATAATCAACAGATCAAACAGACAACCTACAGAATGGGAGAAATTATTCACAAGCTACACATCCGATAAAGGGCTAATAACCAGAATTTACAAAGCACTCAAGCAAATCAGCAAGAAAAAAACAAACAACCATATTAAAAAGTGGGCAAAAGACATAAACAGAAGCTTCTCGAAAGAAGACAAACGGCTAGTAAACATATGAAAAAATGCTCAACATCACTAATCATCAGGGAAATGCAAATTAAAACCACAATGAGCTATCACCTTACCCCAGTCAGAATGGCTTTTATTAAAAAGTCCAAAAACAATAGATACTGGCGTGGATGCAGAGAAAAAGGAACGCTTATATACTGCTGGTGGAACTGCAAATTAGTACAACCCCTATAGAAAACAGTATGGAGATTCCTCAAAGAACAAAAAGTAGATCTACCATTTGATCCAGCAATCCCGCCATTGGGTACCTAACCAAAGGAAAAGACGACTTTTCATGAAAAAGACACCAGCACTCAAATGTTTATTGTAGCACAATTCACAATTGCAAAGATGTAGAATCAACCCAAGTGCCCATCGATTCATCAGCAGATTAATAAGATGTGGTATATGGACACCATGGAGTACTACTCAGCCATAAAAAGGATGAATTAATACCTTTTGCAACAATCTGGATGGAACTGGAGACCATTCTCCTAAGTGAAATATTTTAAAAATGAAAAACAAACACCGCATGTACTCACTATTAAATTGGGACTAACTGATGAGCACACATGTGCACAGACAGAAGTAAAACTCAGTGGAAATCAACCAGGAGGAAGGGGGAAGGAAGGGAGGGGAAAAAGCCTACATAATGGGTACTATGAACACTATTTGGGTCATGGGCACACCTATAGCTAGGACTCAAGCATTACAAAAGCAATCCATGTAACCTAAAACATTTGTACCTCCTTAATATTTTGCAATAAAAAAAAAAAGTAAGTTAGCAAGTGAGAAGGGCCCTTGAGACTACATTCCTTATCCTGGCTAGGGGACAATTAGGAATTTATGTGCAAAAGGAGCCTGCAGAGAAAGATGTGGAGTCAGAATGTCAAGGAAGGCAAGAGCTTGGTTAAAGTCAGCAGGCTTGGGCTCTGCCAGTAACTCTCCTGTGATTTTGGAGGATTAGCCTTTTCCCTAGACTCAGTTCTCTCGTCCATACAGTTTGGAAGGTGGAGTAACTGCTCTGCTGTCCAAGGAAAGCTATGTCTGTTGTGTCAGAGTGGACAACGACCTCTGCCTGGCTTGCACCTACCTTCAGTTCCTCAGGAAAGGGCTTCTCTTCTGCCAACTTCCCCACTTCCGGCATAGTTGTCAGGAACAGAAACTCCTGTTTGGCATTGTACACTGGAAGACAGAGAGGTTAAAGTGTGTTCTCAAAGAACAACAGGCACACAGAACAATGGGACGGAACAGAAGCCCCAGAAATAGACCCACATAGAGATGCCCAACTGATTTTTGAGAAAGGTGAAAAAACAATTCCATGGAGAAGAACAGTCTTTTCAACAGATGGTACTAGAGCAATTAGACATTTAGAGACAAAAAAATTGAACCTTTATCTAAACCTTACGCCTTATTAAAAAATTAACTCAAAATGGAGCACAGACTTAAGTGCGAAACACGAAACTATAAAACTTTTTTTAAAAAACAACAGAGGAGAAAATCTACTCTGTGAAACCCATTTGAAGAAGAGGAAGAAACAAGCTACAGACAGGGAGAAAATATTTACAAACCACATTATCTGACAAAGGACTAGTATCTAGACTATATAAAGAACTCTCAAAACTCAACAATTAAAAAAAACAATCCAATTAGAAAATTGGCAAGACATGCAGACATTTCATGTTATAGGACATACACACAGGAAATAAAACACATGAAAAGATGTTCAACATCATTAGCTGTGAGACAAATGCATATTAAAACCACAATGAGATACCATTACACTATTTATCAGAATGGTTACACTAAATAAATAGTAAAAATACCAAAAGTCTGGTGAGGATGGGGAGAAACTTGGTAAGTGGAACAGCAAGTCTGGAAAACGTTTTGGCAGTTTCTTGAAAAACTAAACATGCAACTACCATACAACCCAGCAATTGTACTCCTCAGCATTTAATCCAGAGAAATGGAAGTTTATTCACAAAAAAAAACTGTACACAAATGTTCACAGCAGCATCATTTGTAATAGCCCCAAACTGGAAACAGCCTGGATGTCCTTCAACAGGTAAGTGGTTAACAAACAGTAGAACATCCACACTGTGGAATGGTACTCAGCAATAGGGAAGAATCCACTGAAGCAAGCAACAGGTTGGGTTGCATACACCTGGCCATATGTTGAGGATCAGAATCCTTAGTCCTGAAGCCGGAGACTTACTCTTCTCCAGGAAGAATTATGTTGAATGAAAAAAGCCAATCCTAAAAGGTCACATACTGCATACACAACATTCTTGAAATGACAAGATTACGGAGAGAACAGACTAGTGGTTGCCAGGGATCAGGGGTATAAAGGGAATGTGGAGGGACTCTGCGGAGACAGAAGCAGTCTGCATTTGACTGCACCCAGGTCGGCATCGGGGCTGTGATTCTGCGCTGCAGCTCTGCAGGATGCTACCACTGGGGGAATTGGGTGAAGGGAACACAGGATTTCTCTGTTGTTTCTTACAACTGTATGTGACTCCACAATGATCTCAAAATAAAAAGTTTAATTTAAAAAAATCCAAGTCAAATTAGGGCTTACAGAAATTGTTCTTGGGGAAACCTCTGGCGTAGAATTTAAGGATAATCTTTAACTCTCTGTAAACAAACATTTACTTTCAAAATTTTGCAAAGCCTAATACATAATTAGAAAGAAAAATTAGGTATCGAAGCATAAAAATTGGTTATACAAAGGTATGTTTCACTTTTTTAATTTAAATTAAAGCCTTCTCCTCTTGGGTCATTAATACCCACACTTAGCACACAGTTGTCCTGCAGCCCCATACCTGGCTGGCTGTTAAAGGTCCCTCCCTCTCTCCTGCACGCACTCCTGCACTCCGAGTGGCCTATCCGCCCTCCTGCTCTCTTCCCTGCCCAGGAAGGATGAACACATCCTATGAGTACCCTAACCATAACAATACTCGATTCTAATGCAATCTCTCTGCCGCACATCTTATGAATCTCACTAGAATCTTTCTTCCTTTTTTCTATGGTTGAGTCTACATGCAAACCTAACCAGAGCTGCATGCAGGAGCTATTCTGCTTTACTGCAGATAATGACAAAGAGCACTATATATGCCATAAAAATAGACCAAGGCATCAGTGCTCTCCGCCCCAGGGCTCTGGGACACACTTTAGGGGCTCCCGGAGACTCATGTGTCTGTCCATCATCCTCCATCACAACCTTGTCACCTTTGAACCTCTTAGCACTGACACGCTAACTGGGTTTCATAGAAGCCTAAGCTTCCTTAATAACATTTGATAGGGAAATGTATCCTGAAGTCCAAATAACTGACAATGAACTTTTGAAAAGCAACCTATTTCATACCTCAGAACCACGTAGAGTGGCTTTGGCAGCCGTGAAGTATCTCACCTTCTGAAACCACACACACTACCAATCAGTCCCTAATTTTAACATTTTTATGATTTTAAACTTCCTGGTATTTGCTCCCCACCTCACCCAAACCTGATTCAACTAGATTCAGATAAAACTGATTGCATCGTTTACCTCTGAAAATATCTTTTTCTGTTACTTTGTCAAGAGCTGTTTATTTTGAGCAGACACATTGTTCCCACTGTGATCACAGACGGGTCCCTCCCTCCACCTGGAGCCCCAGGAGTAAGTCTCCGGCTTCAGGACTAAGGATTCTGATCCTCAACGTGTGGCCAGGTGTCTGCATGATGATGATTAGCTTACTTTTGTTACAGGCATCATGTTTATAACTTTTTACAAAATGTCTGAATTTGCCAAGTGATGCACTGCTTTGTTTTTCTAGCACAATCACAGCCCCTTCTCTCAGTGACAACACTGTGTACCAGCTGCTGAGCCTCATAACTCCATCACACGTACGTCCTTTGTTCCCAGCACGTGCTGGCGGAGGCGTGCGAGGACAGCCAAGTTGTGGGCTCTGCTCTGAAGTAGCTAACAACCAAACTGAGGGGCTGCCACAAGGCAAAAGATTGGAAAAGGAAGTCGAACAGGAGAGAGAAGAAAATCAGTGTCTACAAAAACACACCAGATCCACAAGGATGTCATTTTTGATTCTGAGTCGTGACATATCATGCCATCAAGTATTCCCATTGCTGAGCGGGATTTATTTCCCTGGGATAAAGTCTAGTTACAACACCTGATCCCAGTTCAACCTGATCTGAAATTTGTAATTTCAGATAGTACTGAAATTGTGCCGAGGATAAATCATTGCCACAAATATCACTGTGGCTCTGTTGCTGAGCTGAAGAGAGATTTTAACACTATAAAAAAATGATAAGCATTGCTTTAAACAGTAGTTCAAGACAAATGTGGTCTCCCCATCAGCTCAAGTGACAAGAGAAATCATGAAGAACAGGTAGGCGAGAAGAAAACACATGCGTCCACTGACTGGGATTCTGGAGCAGGGCCCATTTCCCAGAGGACAGAGCTGAAAGGAGCAGCCCCCAGAGACCAAGGATTCTCCACCTGCTTCACAGGAAAGGGAACCTCATCACAGAGAACACCATTGTGCTTTAAGTTACTTCCTGTGATGATACTTTACAATGGGCTTTTGGTTCAGAAGCAGAAACGCCGTGAACACGTGTGAAATAAACTCCAACATGTGAGAAACCCCACATGGCTAAATGTTTACAAACCTCTTTCAGTTTCCTGCACTGTTCCAAGATCCATCAAGGCTGACCTTGATCTGCCAGGACCAGACGCACTACACCACAGTGCCCCAGGGCAGGACCCCAGGAGGAGATGCCGACACCAGCCCGGCCCAAGGCCCCCTCTGTTGGCTGCAGGGGTGGGTGCTGGGTGTGTGACTTCTCTGGATGCTTGGGCCCGGTTTATCATCCAGACTGGGAAGACAGACTGCGTGTCAGCTCGCTTTCTTCGTCGGAACTCAGCTACTGGACAGCACCTCCATGATCCTTACCAGGAACTTCTGGACGGTTAAGATCCTGGGTACATCAAGCAGGCTGCACTGTGCTGTGGTAACCACCCCTAATCTTCAGTGGGCCGACAACAGAGGACTCTCACTCCCTAAGTTCACCGTACGCTTCAGGCTGACAGCATCCTCACCAGGCAGCACCCACTTGGAGTAAAGGGGAGTGGGGCGGACTGTGCACTGGCTCTGAAGCCCCCAGGAGCGGCCCATGCCACTGCATTCCCATTTCACTGAGCCAGCACCCGCATGCCACTCCAAACTTCAGAGGGAAGAGGTGCGCCTACTACTGGCCATAAGGCAGACAGCTGGAAATATGTGGCAGGCAGTACTAAGGGTGACTGCAGAGCTTTCCTCCAGGTTTAAAGTCCTCACGCCTTTCGTCTTTCTTCGTAGGTGTGGCCTCCTGTCACTCTTTTTCTCCCCTCCACAAAATCTTATATGGCATCTACACTTTTCTTTCTTTTTTTTCCAAGCCCACAGCACCCAGTGTTTACAAGCAGTCTCCCATCCAAGTACTAACTAGGCCCGACCCTGCTTAGCTTCCAAGATCAGTGTCTATACTTTTCTGGAAACATTCAGCAAACCGGCTACATCAAAGCAGAATGAAACCTTGTTAATCAGACACCAATGGGAATGAGGTGTTCTTCAGAGATAATTCTGCCAGATAATATTAAAACACAAGGCACACATTGTATTTAACTATTATTGATGGGAGCCCCACTAAAATACATTACATATACTCCTACTTTCTTAAACAAAATAAATCATGAACAATTTAACCTCATGACCTGCCTTTTGAGTGCCTTTTTTATGGGGAGGTAACATTTAGGGGAACCACAAGTAAAACCTATTTCTTATTCTCAGCAGTTCTTTGTTTCTCTTTCCATTTCCCCCAACTATGATCTACATTGTGGTTCACAACTGGAACCCACTCCTAGACATTCTAATTCACTTGTTCTCAAGCAGTGGAAGGTTTACAAAGTCCTCCAGATGACTCTGAAGTGTTGCCAGGATGAAAACCACTGCTCTCGGTCTTCGGGAGGGACTGCCATTATTGGCGGCATGTCACTGTGCTGAAGTTGCTGCAGAAATACCCAAACGGTCAAACTGACATAATCATTTCAAATTCCAACAACCCTCAAGAATCAACCCTTGCTCTGATGACGGAGCCCCCGTCCCTGGTATGAGTGTGATACTCCATGATGCACTGGCCACCCCAGATACCTGCAGGTGTAACACTACCTTCCGAGGCTATATAAATCTCACAGGTTTTCTTTCCCAGGAGGGCCCCTGGAATAGGAGGCAAGGCGTGTGATGACAGCCAGGCGGGGCCCCAGCATCATGTGCCTGCTAACTGTCACTGACGCAAACTGTTCAGGGAGAACCCCCACATGGCTAATTTCAGGATGTCCCTCTTTTCCCTGCAGATCTGCCTTCCCACCTTGTTGTCCAGCTATAGATGGAGTAGAGCAGAGAGAGGATGGGGCAGGAGGTAGGGGCCTCGGGCAGCCCTCAACACAGCCAGGGACACGCCCAGGAGTTCTCTGGGGCGAAGCAGGGGCCTATAGTCCACGGGTCACACAGACAGCACAGGCCGGGAAAACTGCTGGTACAGATGCATCTCTTAGGGCTGCCATCAGCAGAAGGAAGCACAAAGCACCATGCAGAATAAAGACCCAAGTGTCTCCCCATCAAAAGTGCTCAGGACCCTCCACAGCTGAACAAGTCACCCCCCACACCTGCATTAACTCCTTGTGCCCACCTGCCTGGCCACTGAAGGGAGTGGCCTCAGGGCTGCAGAGCACATCGCACCTCCCTGCACACGCCCAGCACTTCACCCATCACGGAGTGCCTCACCATGCTCAGGCCAGTGGAAGAGGCTGCCAGAGCAGGCACTGTGTCCACTTTGTAGAAAAAATATTGGGGCTTAGGTAAGCAAGTGACAATAACATGAAGTAGAATCAGCAATTCTGAAACTGAATGTGACACCCTTTACAAGTCCTCATCTGAAGGCCTATGTAAAGGGGAGTTAAAAAAATCCTCCAAGACAACCTGACACCATACTTTTAAACGACCCTCCTTCCACTGCACTGAGCGTGACCTTCAAACACGTGGCCACCAGTGCAGAACACGAGATGGCATAGTGACTGTGCATCTGTTATGATGACATGAGGCAGAGAGAATTCCCAAACCAGGAGCATGCAAGACACCTCACTGCAAGGCATATGGCCTTGCTGGAAGGGGCCCTGCTCCCTGCTCCTCGGGCACCACCCTGGCTTCATCCACAAAGAACACCTTCCACCCTTGAGAGACGGTGCTGAGAAAGGATCCTTCCATCCTTTAAACTGCTCCTCTGACACCTCTGTAACATGAAGGATTTGGATGTCATGACCTCTAAGGTCCCTGCTGACACTAAGTCCTTAGATTCTGTGACAGAGGTCTTCTGTGCATGTACCTAGGAACCGTGTTACAGCAAGGTGAGAATTAGCCAAAATTCATCCCACCACAAAGCATACTTACCATCTGGGTCTTTAAAGGTCAACGTGATGAACTTGCTAGCCACCATGAACATGAAAATCACCCAAAAGCATGCGGCCAACAGAAGCCACTGGTGGTGCATGTTGTCAAATGTCAGCCATTCAACGATTTTCCTGGAAAATACAAGCAAGATGCCCCTGCTGCTTACCAATAAACCAATTAAACAAAAAGTAATAAAGAGAAAAGGTGATTTCGGTTAACAGTATCAGCAAAAATATTTAATTTTTTTTTCCACTGCTATAATAGGTAATTTGACTTGGCATTTAACATTTCATATTTAATTAATATTATTAAATGATCGATTTAATAATAAAATCAAATTTAGAACACCTTTACGGAGGGGAGTGATAATGAGAATGCCATCTCTATTTGTTTTTGGAACATGGGATAAGATTTTACTTTTGCAGATTTGCCTCCTGACTTCTGCTGGGCCCAGGTGAATGTCGTGATGAGCTCCCGCAAGGGCCTGGAGGAAGGTGGCAGGAGGACTGTCGGCGACTAGACCTTTGCACAGCGGGCAGAAGCCACACTGAGGCAATTACGAGCTGGCTGTGCTTAAAATCCTGACTGGCTGACAACACGTGGCCACACAGAGACTCTCTCTAAAATCAAAGTAGTGAACACATGCTTCTCTCCTGTGTCTTACTTGCCTGTGAGGGCCTGTGCAGAACCTTGTGGGTGGGTGTCTTTCATGCTATCACAGCCCAGGAGTGACGTGGAGCATGTCGGTCCTCAGCCTGGCACAGAAGTCACGCTCTGCTGCAGGGGACACATAAAGAACCAGGAAGTCACCATCAATTCTCAGCAAGAGAGACAAAAAAGTGTGTTTCATTTCACCTTCAGCACAGTGCTTCTTCAAGGCAAACCAGACCACTTACAGTCACCACCCTGGACTGGCTTGGTTCCCACCAGCTGATCGGGCCATCTATCACTTCTGGGCAGCAGAGAGAACTGGTCTTCATGGTACTGATGGCAAATGACTTTGGAGACAGCTTCCCAACCCTGCATGGGTCACAGCTCAGCAAAGACCCAGGTAAATAACTCTCCTCGTTGTCTCAACATTTACATCCTAGAATCTGACTGGAAGCAGGCATTTGGAACCTGAGTGCCTTCCACAACACCCAACACCCATTAGATGTGGTAATCTAATCCACATCTGACTACAGCCTGCAACAGGGCGCTCAACACCTGCCAGGCCACCTGCGCCTTTACAGGACGGCCTGTGACCCACCCTCAGATGCCCACGTATAAGGCTTTGTGTTTCCTGGAGTCAGCAAGTAGAGTTGCCAAAAAAAACACAAGATGTCAGTTAAGTTTAAATTTCAGATAAACAACAAATAATTTTTTTAGTATGTGTCAAATATTGCATGGGACACGCTTAGGAAAACAAATAATTTCTTGTGCCCACGCATTAGGCCCGGTGTGTTCTTTTGGGTTCTCAAGTAGCATTCCCAGATCAAACAAGTAAAAATACAGGACACTCAATTAAGTTTAAATTTCAGGTAATTTTTTAGTATGAGTATGTCCCAAATATTGCATGGGACATACTTACACTAAAAGCTATTTGTTGTTTTCTGAAATTCAAATTTAACTGAGCATCCTGTAATTTATCAGCAACGTGACCCAGCAGAGTCATGCCGAATCCCCTCTAACTGCCTGGAGCTAATGTCCTGTCTCTGACAAGTCTCCTTGTCCTCTGCCATTCCTTGTCACGGGCAGCACAGCACAAAGTAAAAAGCCCCAGACTTAGTTCAAATCCCTGCTCTACCACTCACTAGTTCTGTGACTTAGCAAGTCGCTTCACCTCTCTAAGCCTCTGGTACAAGGCCCTCCTCCCAGAGTGGCTCTGAGGATTAAATGAGTCAATGTAGATAAAAGAGCCAGGACCCACCCAGGCTGGTGCAGACCCTTAACAAACATAAGCTGACCAGTTCCTTGGTGTCCTCTGTGACTTTCTGATTTAATTTATACCCTTCTAAGTGTGGTTGCCGGAAATTAACACAATAGCATGGTCTGTTCCAAGAAGAGAGGAAAAGAGGGCACTCTCATCCCAGGGGACTAACTTTACCTTCTAGGGACGACTGAGGCTTAGACTGTGGCCAGAGGATGCAGGGCCCTGAAGTTCTGAGTCCACTGAACTCACTTGAGACAGTGACACTTGGAGGGGTCCATTCCCATCCGTCCCAGTGGCAACACCCCACTGAGAAACCCCAGCTGCAAGCTTTTACTCACTGAGGAACAGAGGGCCGGTGTGGGGGGGTGCCGGGGGCGGAGATTGACAAAGGTGGGAAGTATCAAGCAGGCTGTATGCGATTTTGCAGAGAAGTTCCGGCTCTGAGTGGCCTGCAGCTTGCAATCCACATTCTCCCAGGATAAGTGCTGTGACGAGGGGACATAAGAGGGGAGCAGCCTGGGCCTGCCTCCCTCTGGCACACAGACGCACTCACTCTGCAGGCAGGCAGGGGGACCTTGGCACTGCCCACTCTGGGTGGCTGGGGCTGCTCATTTCCTGCATGCCTCTCGGCCTTCCCTGCCCCTGAGCACTCTGTGCAGTAGGGGGAACCTGCGGCCTTGGGGCCACATGTGGCTTTCTGGATCCTTGAGTGTGGCCTTTTGACTGAATCCAAATCCTTTTAGGATTTATTCTGTAAAATTTGGATTTGGTCAAGGAGCTGCACTTGGGGATCTGGAGGGCACAACCTGCAGGACTCCTACCCCTACGCCAGGTGGCCTAGGGGTAGGATTTCTGTATCTAGGCTGGTTGAAAAGTCAGAGCTGCACTATCCTGAAGCCATACTGGCCTTCCTAAGTATTGGATTTTCATTTAAAGTCAGGAGCTCTTAGGTTCTTTTACCCAGACGGGGGTTGGGGATTGGTCTGTACTCCTCTTCTCCACCTAGCTGGGTGGGCCACTGAAAAGCTCTTTGGGCTCCAAATTTCTCGTCTGTAAGGATAAAACAGCCACCTACACACGCCCCAGTGTGTTGTGAGGCTCCCAGGAGACAGAGAGACTGTCAAAAGACCTCTTCAACAATCATGTGACTTACAATACATGATCCAATGTGTTCTTTCAGGTGGGAATTTTATTTTCAAAAAAGTTCAATTTCTAATGTGACTTCCATGAACTCTACTGAACTAAGACATCTAGACAGCCCCCTCCCATCCCAGCCTGGTACTGCATCAGGCAGGAGAAAGGCAACCTGCAGGGCTCCCACCTTCCTTCCATCGCCTTCTTGGCTCACCTGCTGCTTCTTGTCCCTGGGATGGTGCTCAGGACACTTGGGGATGCCAACTGGGGGCTGTGGATTTGGAAAGCTTCACATGCACAAACCCTAGCCCCTGCCAATCAAAACCATTCTCTTGAGAAGAGCATTAAACCCCAGGCTCCTAGCAGTGTCTCAAGCACAGCCACCCAGACCAGAATGCTGCCTGCCAGTGACTCTGTGTCTTGCTGCAGGGACCCTTGTAGGCCGCAGGGCCTGCGGGCGGTCAACATGGAACCTGGGAGGGAGCTCTCAGGAGCTGCTCCCAGCCACTGGGCACCTGTAGACTTGGAGTGAGCAGGGCCTGAATCCTTCTCCATGGGCGGCAGCGGAAGAGTCAGCTCTCCCTCACATTGCCCAGCTAACGCCCCCAATGCCAATCTCCATCACTTGACCTTGGTCCATTTCCTTCACTGCACCTAGCATAGCCTGAACGCTTTCGCTGGGTATTGTCTGCTCCATTAGCAGAATGTGAGCTCATGCTGGTCAGGACAGCAGGGACCAGAACAGTGTCTGGCACACAGTAAGCCAACAATCGCTACTGCTAAATGACTGTCAACCAAGCAACTTATTTGGAAAACTCAGGAGAGCAGAAAGGTACTTTAGGAGGCAGCTCACCTAGGCTTCTACCCAAGGGTTTCCAATTTTTTAAGTATGAGGACCCCTTTTAACCTTAAAATATTTCTCTAGTCTACCCATGAAAGTAGTTACATATTTAATATCCATTAACTGAGACTAGAAAACAACCAAATGCTACCAGGACTTCAATATTGCTTGAAAGCAAAATTACATAAGTCCCTGCATGTATATGCATTTGAATACACATACTACCTAAAATACATTGATTGGGAGTTAAGAAATCATGCCAGAGTCCAAAAAATTATTTTTAATTTTAAGTAAAACTCTATCCTGAAAGGCAAGCCAATTATATAGATCCAAAGTGTCAGAATATAGTAGTAAACAAAAAAGATAAGGATTGCAGGATTGAATATATGATTTGTCAAAAAAAGTTGCATATGTGTGAATGTATATGATTATATATACATACAAATATATGTAATGCACAGAATAAAAGCTTTAGAGGATGAAGAAAGGTCTTTTTTTACTTCACACAATTTATATTTTTAAACAAATGTCTGCAGTAAGCATGTATCTTTTTATAATAAAAACCAATAAAATATAGACTACACCACCTACGGGTGCTCTGGTGTTTCTGTTTCTGCTATTTAATTTTTTCTACCTTACTACTACTAACTGCAGCTCCTTTATTACTTTATAAAGTATGGGAAAGGATGGGAAATACTTTTCTAGCCAGGAAAAAATGTGGGGAACTGACAAAAATCAATGTCTGAGTATTTAGTAAATACATTTTTGTCTTCATTAGTTTTTATTTAGTTTTAAAAAATGGTTAATTATTTAAAGCATAAAGAAAAGCATGGAAAATAATGTAACAAACACCTGTTTGCCTACACACGCTGCTCTAATGGTTTTGCTGAACTTACCTGAGAGGTTTTTTTAAGGAAATAAAGTGTTGTAAATATGGCTGGAACTGCTGCCTGCCCCTGCCTCACCCTACCCTCCGCCCTCCCCAGAGGTACCCCTTGTCTGGGTGACCGTACTTACACCAGATATAACTCCTCTGACAGAAGCAGCAGCAGGAGGTTTAGGAAGGTGGGAGATAAAGGCAGAGAAGACTGGGGAAGGTGGAAGGCCAGTTTACCCAAGGCCTGCAAGGAAGCACTGCACTACCTGTGGCTACTTTCTAGAGAGGCAAACGCCACAGGGGGAAGGTAGGAGGAAGGCCTGGGGTGGAAGGAAACAAAATATTTAAGCATTTATCTTTTTTTTCTCCTGGTCTATAGTAAGAAAATTCACAAGATAACTCAAGTGAAAAAGCTGTAAAGGTAACCTGGTCAAAAATTTAGACAAATTGGGAATTATTCTCCAAGTCACATCCTACATAAGCCAACCAAAACCAGTAAGACCACAGCCTGGTTTCCTCTCAAAATACCCTCTGCTCTCACCTCCAATATCTCTACAGTTTATAACATATAACCCTCAAACATGAGTAGGTGTGTATCTACATATATGTTTAAGGATAAAATAACCTAAAAATAATTATTTATCGAGTTCTTCATGAAATGGTATATTCACTCATCCAATAAAATAGGTGCCAGGAATATGACAGTGAGTCCTAAACCAAACACACATAGTTCTTGTCCTTATGGAGCTTGCAGTCTAACAGAGAGACCCTCACGACTCAGAGAATTCATCTGAGAAGTGGCGCACAGTGGCGAGAGGGACACAGGTGCTATGATAAGAAAATACAAGGGGACATGCCCTGGGCAGAGAGGTTGGGGCCAACACAGGTGCCTAAGGTGAAGGGCTCAGGCTCTAGGCCAGGAGAACAGGCCCCTGGGTAACGAAAGGAAGCCCAAGTGGCCAGAGTTTCTGGAACATAGTCAGGGATGATGCAGAGCAGATGCAGGCCAGACAGTACAGGGCCTCACAGAGCCATTAAGGAATTGAGTCTTTTCCTTGCAAGCAATGGAAGTCACTGAAGAAAGTTTTACATGAAAAGAGGGGTGGCAGTGTCATGATCTGATTTAAATTTTGAAACGATTTCTCTGGAAGCAGAGTCAAAGATGGAAAGAGCAAATGTCCACCCAGCTACTGCACAGTCTCAAGGTCATTTGCATTCATGGAGGAGGGAGTATTCTAATCAGGCACAAGCAAACCTGGCTAGGTGTTCCACATCATCGTATCATGGTGTTCCTAAAATCCAGCAAATGAACTACTAGAATCCACCATATCTGATACGGTGGGTTTTGATGAATTCTAAAGAGTGTGTGTCCAGCTAACCATGGTATAACTTGCTTTGAGATTACATGCATTCTGAATCCAGACGTCTCCCTAATGGTGTCTGGCTTTATGTCTAGGGCAGTGAATCACAGCCCTGGCTGGACATTAGAGGGATGCCTTTAGGAAATACAGCAATACCCTGGGCCCCAAGAACACCCTAGCCAAGACAACGCAAATCTCTGGAGGTGGCACCTGGATGTGTTTCATAAGCTCTGAGTATGATTCTAAGGAGCAGCTGGGACTGAGAACTGCTGGTCCAGGCCCCAGCCCTGCTTAAAGTTTAACGAACACATGAATCCCCCGGGGATCTTGTTAAAATGCAGATTCTAGGCATTCTAGCGTAAATGCTATTCTCCCACCACCTCCTTGCATCTTAAGAAGGAAAATTGGCAGCAAAAACCCATCTAGTCAAGGAGAGTCTATTGACACTCTGAATTACATGTGTTCTGAATAAACAGCTTAAAGAGGTTTAATTAGAATCTAAGACCTTCCATCACTGCCCCCATCTCACTCTCTTTTCTAGCCCTCCCATCTATAAGTAACTAGACTACAGAATGAGGATTTGTCTGACCTTGGGAAAAAACATGATAATTTGCCCATTTTTCAAACAAAAAGAAAAGCATTCCAAATTTACTTAGCCCCAGCTCCTCTAAGGCTGTCCCATTCTCTGCACTGTTTCTTTGAATACAGGGTGTTTGCCGCCTGTCTGAAGATGACATCACCAAGGCTCACTATTAACAGTCCCCCCTCAGGGCTCTGCTAAGGGTTGCTGCTCTCCCTACAGCCAGGTGACAAATGGCCTTAGAAAAATCTGACATTTTTCTGTAATTAACTACATTTTATTCAAGGAGTCAAGACAACTCCCATGTGCCTCCTGCAGCTAATGGTGGTAGCAAACCTGAGCCTGCCCCACATCCCCTCTAGTCATAATGCGCCCCTGAACAGAGCCCCTCGGCAACCCCAAGAGTTACATCCATTTTTAGAGTTTTCCTACTTCCAGTTATCAAATGGGATTTTCATGTGTCATGATATCAGGATCCGAAACCAGATGGTCAGCTCTTTGAAAACCCACAAGGCAGACCTGGCAGTTAAGGAAATTAAGAACTTATGGGGAAAACAGGGTCAGGGAAGAAAGAACTTGCAAGAAGCCCTAATCCCTCCCACCCCCTGCTCTCTCTCTAAAATAAAAGAAAGACAGCACACATTTTACATGCTTGTTATTACTAACAACGGATATGCTACTACTACCATCTTTGGATGCACATCCTCCCTCCCTTGCATCTTTAAAAAGATGCCTGTAAATTCATTTTGCTCAGCTGCCAATAACATTTCTTCCCACCAGTGGTTTTCCCACCATGTTTGAGTTGTCATCCAGAAGCACATGCCCTTCTTACACTGCTGAAGAGTTTGAGTCCCACCTGCCAGGCCCTACTTTTAGTATGCACATTTGCTTATTAAAGGTTTTGAGAAATCCCATGGTAAATAAGCCCATTTAACCCAGTCTAAATAGCCTTTTTCCAGACGTTCATTCATTCAGCAATATGAACCAAAGCCCTCCTCTCAGCTGGTGGGGGTACAGCAACACACATTCCCTGCTCTCATGGGGCCATAAACAAACAGCGCGATGAATGCATACAACCAAGCCAGGGAGCAGGTGCAATGGCTAGCAATAAAGAAGGGTGCAGGATGACATGGGAAGAGGGAGGGAGGGACTGGAGGGAGCAAACCAAGCAGACCCCTGGGCAAAGACCTCGGTCTGGGTCTCAGAATTCCAAAAGCGGAAAGGAGGCCAGTGTCCCTCATGCAGAGTGGAAAAGGGAAAAGGGAGTGGATCAGGTGAGGAGTCTTGTCAATGGCCCTTTACTGAGATGGAAACCTCTGGGTCCCCAACCCTGTCACACAACCTCCCCCTAAGGGATCACATGTCCAGTGCTCAACTTTTAAAACATTCTTTTAAAACACACCCAGACACTAAAGGAAACTTCTTGAATAAAATCTAGTAATGTGCAAGGAATTGGTAACCTTTGGAGAACTACAGGGGAGAAGGAACAGTCCAGGGCTGGAGCAACGGGGATATTTCATCATCAACCCTGTTGTATTTTCTGAACTATAACACATTACCTGATTAAAAGAATTATTAAATCATAACTTAATAAAGCAAACTATGGCATAGGAATTTATACTATAGATAAAGTTCTACTATATGTCACATATTTTTAAATTTATAGTAAGGGTTTCTCTCAATCTATGTTCAAAAATTTCCTTTGTCTTCTCTATTGTCGTCCTTACAATTTACCACCTTGGAATGAGTGATCACCCTTAGTCAGCAGCATGAAAATACACTCTGAGCTCTGTCCAGTAAGGAATATATTTGCAGTTAAGAAAGATTCTCATGAGCAATAATAATAATATACAGCAAACATCTGTACGGGACTCACTGCATGCCAGGCACAGGTCTCAGCAAAGACTAACTAACTCACGTAACCCTGGCCTGAGAGTGTGCTCCTATCATCATACTTAAGAAAACCCTTCTACGTATATGTGTGTATCCTCCTATTCGAGATTTTTAAGTTCCCTAAAATCTCTGCATAAGCAAGGAGGGAGAAACAGTACTGAATGGCATGGTCTCAAATAACTGGGGAGCTCACATTCTCCTTCACATACCTTCTGAGGCCTGGGGTCACATTTCCTTGCAGTGTTTGCCCTGACTGAGGTTCCTGGTTCCTCTTGTCACTGTACAGGATAACTAAAAAAAAAAAGTGTCATTAAAAGGTATAAGATCAACTTACTTAACACAACTTGGTATATACTTGGGAGATAGTTAACCACTTTGATTATTCAAGCATATTTTGCAAAACAGGTATCCTATAAAGGCAGGATATATTGGGATTTCTTGGTAAAATGAATAAATATTCTAAATGTACCAAAAGAGCTAGCTGTTTAAAAAGACTCTTCCATGTAACTTAATGTGAAAAATATTTTTTGTAGCAAAAATCATCAAATCCAATTATACCTGCTTTACATGTTTGATGCAGGTAAAGGATTCCTGTATAAGATTATCAAATTTTCCAATACAATATATTCTCTCAGTTTTGTATTCCTTCAACCTTTAGCACCTGGCAAATTCTAGCCAAATGTCATATAATGAATGAATAATTGGAAATAAGCCAAATTCACGGAATTAGATTATTGATTTAAGAGAATTAGTTAGCAAAATAAACATACAATTCATTTAACATACAATACAGTCCAAGCAGACTGGGATACACAAAGCACGGTCTAGCTGTGCTTCCTTTTACTCTAAGAACTCAAAGCTAAAATTAAAAGCAATTTCATGTTATGTAGATTGAAAGATTAAGCTTTATATAAAGTCAGGCATCGCTTACGACAGGATACATTCTAAGAAATTCGTAGTTAGGTGATTTTGTCCTTGTGTGAACATCACAGAGTGTACTTACACAAACCTAGATGGTACAGCATACTACACACCTAATGGCACCGCCTATTGCTCCCAGGCTACAAAGCCATATAGCATTTACAGTACTAAATACTGTAGGCAACCATGCACAATGGTAAGGATTTGTGCATCTACACACTGAAAAGGTAGAATAAAAATACAGTATAATCTTATGGGACCACTATCATGCATGGTCTCTCATTGACCGAAATGTCATTATACAGCACATGACTGTACTCATGTCCAGATTTTTCCAGACCTGTATGAGAAGAAAATGAATTCCTTGGTTTCTGCAATCTCTAAGGTCCTGCATTCACCTCTCTCCTCTGTTCCTATTTCTGGCTCTCTCCCACCTTTTTACTGAATAACCTTCTCAATCATTTGAAAAGATGCTTTGAATATCACTGCAAGTTGCTCATGATATTTACTAATTCTTTCTTTGTTCAGTTTTGCTAGCACTACGATTTTCATTTCAGGGAAGGAAAGAATTTTTCTCTCAGGTATTTCTTCAAGATTCTATTCTTCAGGGTCAAGAGCAAAGATGGAAAGATTTTCTTTCCATTTTAAAATTCTAATTCTGAGCTAAGATGGACTGTGCCGTAATTATAATGGGCAGAAGGGAGAAGACCACTTCTCTCTTTTTATGTCTTTTCTTTTTAACCCAGTCACTGAAAAGAGTGAAGAAGTAGATGGCTGGTGATCAGCAAGCTGGAGCTGAATCAGTGGTGTCTGAGACATTTCTCACTCTGGCAATTAAAACTGAGCAATGCAATAATCCAACTCCTCATGCCCCAAAGCCCCAGACTTCGGTGTTTCAGACAAAAAAAAACCCTTTATGACAGTCCTGCTGCATAGCTAACCAGAACCTGGCTGTGCTGCTTTCTATTCACTGCCCAGCCCTTTCCTGCCAGTCTTGGAAAACCTGGCTCACCTTCCCAGACAGAAGGGCAGAAATTCATGCCTCAACCTTCAACTTCTGACAGGCCTCCCGACAGTGAAAATGGGAGGCTGAGGGCACTCTGGCGCTTGTCTGGCAGGGAATGTGCATTTCCAACCCTGCCTACCCCTCGCACCCACCAAAGCAGTGCTCCTCGGAGAGGCTGCACATTTGCACATGTTCCTGCTTCCGTGCCTTCTCTCCCTCCCTCTCTCTCTCTCTCTCTCTTTCTCTGCCTGCTCCTTTCACCCCAGTGGAACATTTTCTTCCTCTTTCCGCCGCCAATTACAAATGCAAATTCTCAGGATAAGAGAAGTAAAATTACAGGATCGTCCAAGTATCAATAACTCCGCCGACCACAGCATCCGCGTGCACACCTTAATGCATAATTAACGTGATGAAGGCTCTGCCCGTTAATCCCACGAACTAGGGAGGTCCTCAAGTCGCCAAAACACACCAGGACGTGGCTCGCCAGGAAAAAAACGGTTCTCCTATTTTTCCGTCCACTGAGGGTTGGGGTAGGGGTCCCGGGTGCACTGAAATCCACCCTCCCCGCGGGTCCCCAAGCTCACCCTCCGTGGAGCCGGCGCGCGCCTGAGTCCTCAGGCTTCTCCCGCGGCCTGGGCGAGAAGCTCTGCTCGGGCCTCGCCGGGCCTGTGGGCGAAGCGCGCGGGGTCCCTGCGTCCCGGGAGCGCGGAGGCCCGCCCCGCCCCGCCCCAGGGCACCGTGCCGCCGCCGGCGGCCCCTGCGCCGCGGCCCGACTGGCCCCGGGATGTGGCTGTGGCGGCGGCGGCGGCGGAAGGAAAGAAAAAGCGCAGCGCGCAAGGCCGCCTCCCCTGGGGCCAGGCCGCCGCCGCCCCTCGCGGCCCCCGCGCGCCTGCCCGGCCGTGCGCGTCCCCGGCCCGCGCGCGTCCTCGCCGTCGTCCCCGCGTGCGCTCCGCCCGGGCTGCTGAGGAGGCGCGGCCGAGGGTCTCCAGGCCCCGGTCCCGCCCACGGCTTCGCCTCCTCTGCTGCCCTGGAAACGCGTTCGGTCCCAGGAAACCAAGTCCCGCCCGGTCTCCGTACAGAAAACAGGATTCCTGTTTGAGAAAAAAAAATCCCGAACTTGGGAAAATGCAAAAAGTTGGTAAATAATTATTCTTTTTAAAAAATCCCCAACTTGGAAAAAGGCCAAATTGCTTGAGTTTGGGTTACCTCCCAGCGTTTTCTAATAAGCCCACCTAGTAAACGCAAGACCTATTCTTTAAGAGCCGGCTGCCTGTCTTGGCGATGTAACTCTGTCATGGTGTAGTGGATTAACAAATGATAACTGTTAAAGGCCTGAATGGTTTAGAGGCCTACACAGTTGTTAACTTCTTAAACTGCAGAAACGGATAGGCTTTGGGATTTTAGAACCTGAAGGAAGAGTCGATCCCAAAGGTATTTGGGTTTTATTGCCCTTAAAAAGGTAAACTAGTTTTATTTTGATCTAACCTACATGTTTGTTAACTACCCAACCATGTCTATATCTATCTAGCAAGTAGATAAAATTGATATGTTTATGTAT
Organism: Propithecus coquereli; assembly: GCF_000956105.1. Classification (NCBI taxonomy): domain Eukaryota; kingdom Metazoa; phylum Chordata; class Mammalia; order Primates; family Indriidae; genus Propithecus; species Propithecus coquereli. The sequence goes on from NW_012141747.1 coordinate 3,079,396, forward strand.
ACACACGTGCATGCACACATAAAATTTTCATCGAGCTATCAAGGAACCGGCTTTTTTTTTGCCTTCACTGTTGGTTTCCTCATTAATGAGTTAAATATAATATCGAGGAAGCTCACTGAATTTCACTTTCAGCACCATTGCTAGCCATCGTGGTTTCAAAGATGACAAAGTGGTTCCCTCGGTCTTTTGGTCCCTCATTCAGAAGATGCTTTTTGGGGGCACTGTGGTTGAGATGAGACATTTGATTTCCCTTTGAAGATTTGAATGGACATTCATACGTGGGAGAAAAGCAGCAAGTAAATTTGGAACTTAGATATGATGTAGCATATTATGCAGGATTTAAGAATCCAAGCTCTGGGAATGAACTGAATCATTTGGGGATTCAAATCCTTATTCACCACATATACTTGTGACCTTGTCAAGTTCTTTCATCTCTTGTGCCCCAATTTCCTCATGTATAAAATGGAAAAAAGTATATAGCATTTGCCTCAGGGGGTGGTACTGAAGAATATTGGAGATGATGCATTTAAAGTACATAGCACAGTTCTCCCCCAGTAGTAAATATTGCAATAAACACACACTGTTGTCATTATTATTATTTATTACTGCATTCCTACGATGTTAAAAATATTAAAAGATGTAGTTCTTTCTAGAGGCTTACATATTCGCAGCTAAAGTAACTGAGTATTTTTCTTGGAATTTCCCCAGATTATTCTAGTTCTTTTTGTTTCCATAAATGAACTTCCAGGAAAATACTGGTATTTAGCCTCTATAGCAGCAGGATGGTTTCTAAAGTAGCACTTCTCAAAGAGTGAACTGTGAACTTCTGAGGGGTCTCCAAGATCTTTTTAGGGGTTCTGCAATGACAAAACTGTTTTCATAGTAATACTAGGACATTATTTTTCTCCTTTGCTAGGTAGACATTTGCTCTGATGGTGCAAAAGAAAGGATGGCACTTAGCATGAATCCCAGCAGTGGAACAAAACTGAATCAGTAGTCGTTTCGTCCTTCACCATCATGCACTTGCAGTAAAAACAAATAAAAAATGTCATTGTGAAGCGGTCGTATCCCTTGTGATGGGATGGGAAATGCACAGAAGCGCTCCTGCTGCATCACAAAGGATGGTGGTTGTGTGGAGGCCACAGGCTTGGGTGATGGTTTGCAAAGCAGAACAACTAGCTGCTCTTTTTCGTGGGACATTATTTGTACTTGAAAGAATGGACAGACAAAATGTGGTTATTCAAATTTGGGTATTAGACAGACATTTCTCCAAAATGAATGAAATGAGCCTGTCACTTCAAGGAAAACCACTGATAGTATTTGTTGCCAGAGATAAAATTCAGGCTTTCAGGTGAAAATTCAAACTTTTGGAAAACCTATATCCATCACTGTGAGTTTGACAGCATCCCCATATTTAAAGATTTTTCTGATGAGATCAGAGGTGGTACTAGCAATCTTTTTGTTTTAATATTCTATAATGATCAACCAATTGTGACATAATAAACATATATTTGGCCTTTGACCCTGGTTGCTGACACAAAGCTCCTAAATCTCTTGAAATTTCCTGGGTGATAGGATTGTCTTTTATTCTAATGAGGTAACTCTTCAGATAGGGACTGGTCCGAGGAAAGACAAGGCCTGGATTAGAAGCCTGGAACTTTTGGCCCTATGCCCCATCCACTGGGGAGCAGGAGAGGCTGGAGAGTGACTTAATCTCATCATGCCTACTTGATGAAACCTCCATAAAAAACCCTAAACAACAGGGTTCAGTGACTTTCCAGGTTGGCGAACATGTCCAGGTGCTGGGAGAGGTGTGCCTGGAGAGAGCATGGAAGCTCCGCACCCCTTCTCACATACCTTGCTCCGTGCATCTGTCTCTTTCATTGGCTATCATGGAGTTGTATCCTTTGTAATAAATTCATAATAGCGAGTAAACTTTTTCTGAGTTCTGTGAGCCGTGCTAGCAAATTGTCATAGGGGAGAGTCATGGGAACCCCTGATTCACAGCCAAATTGGGCAGAAGTAGAGATAACCTGGGAACTCTGTACTTGCAACTGGCATCTGAAGTGAGGGAGGTCTTAGGAGTTGAGCCCTGACCTGTGGGGTCTGACTCCAACTCCAGATAGTTAGTGTCAGGATTAAATTGAATTGTAGGATATCCAGCTATTGTGTGGAGAATCAGAGAATTGGTTGTTGGTGTTGGAAAACACCCTAGACCGATGAATTTTGATGTTACAAAGCATGAAATGTTCATTGATAGGGTTTTGGATTCCACATTATACCAACCTTTAAAAAACTACCACTTGTTGAGTTTGGGTGTAGGAACCCAAAATGCCCAAAATTATCTGAAAATATTAAAATACTTCTTTCTTTTTCTACTTAGCTGTGTGAGGAAGGATTTTTTTCATAATCTTTATGCAAAAGAATGTTTATTGTATCAGATTGAATGCAGAGAGAGAGGTATATGATTTCAGCTATCTTCTATTAAGCCAGACATTAAAGAGCTTTGCAAAAAAAGGTAAACAATGCCATATTTGTCTTTTGGAAAATATAGCTATTTTTTCCTTAAAGTGTGTTATTTAAGATATACTGGGAATATTCATTTTTTAAATGAATTAATAAGTAAATGTTTTAAATTTTTCAGTTTGATTTTCCTCATATTGTTAGTATAAATGGATATAATCCAAATTAACAAAAGCTCTTTGGGTTCCTTGATAATTTTTAATAGTATAAATGGGTCCTGAGACCAAAATGGTTGAGAATTGCTGTTCTCATAAAAAACCAAATTCTTAACAGTAAAAGAAAAATACACCAGATTCTTTTACCCTCCCCGCACTACTAAGTGACTATTTCTGAAGTCGTAGCTGGAGATGCCTGGGCTGGAGGTGACACTGGGAAATGATACAAGTTAATCACCAACCAAAGCCTATTGCAATCTGCTTGAACCAACCACAGCCCTTCTGAAAGTGGAGTAATAGAACAGATGCCTCTAGAAAAACCAAGATGTCCTAGGGGGCAGGGAGGAGGTTCGTATGGAGAACCATCATCCTATACAAGTAGGAATTTGCCAGTTCCTCTGAGCCTTCTGTATTAAGATTTTATAAATGCCTCCGCTATTCTTCATTTGGTGTTAAACATGTATGGACTCAAGGTCCTTTAATGCTGGGTGCTAGAATCTGGACTTGTTTTCCCTCTGGCCTGTCCCCCAACTCCTAGTCATGCCACAGAGAAGCTTTTGCAGTTTCCATGTCAGCCAGGGAAAGGGACAATTCCTAGAATCCTGGCTCTCCTATTCCTGAACTCTCATCTCAGGATACATAGTGGGCACCAGTCGCTCAGGTTTCCCTGGGGTTCCTTTAAGAAGTGGATTTAGAAATGACTTCTTAGCCACTCTGAAAGGTAAAGGTAATGGAAAATTGCAAACAGAGAATGTATATTCCAGTTCCTTTCTCTGAGCACACTGAAAATTTACACTTGGCTCCTTTGGTGGGTGTATGAGGAGAAGCTTACCAGAGTTGAAATAGGATTTTGTCCAGGTTAAGGCTTTAGGAGAGCTTTAGTGGCCCCAGCCAGGCATCTCTGGGTAGTGCCAGAATTGTGAAATGCTCAGCTGGTCAGAGGGCTCTTTCCAGCAGACATAGAGTTAGAAGCAGGAATTACACAAACCCACACAAGTTGATATCCCTTTCCTATTTATAAATGGCAATGCAATGCAAAGATTTTTTTTTTTCAAACCAGGAGAAGGCTGAATGAAGTAAGCTGATTTCTACACTCTTGCCCTCAGAAACCTTTAATGTGTTTATTATGGTCTTTATGGTGGGGCTGTTTTACCTTGTGAAGAACTTCTCCTAAATTATCTAAAATATTAGGACTATGGATTTGGGGAAATTCACCAAGAGGATTTGTTTCATATTTTATATCTAAGAGGCATTTTGAAGACCTACATTTTGAATTGTTAAAAATATATTATAAAAATTACTAAAAGGAGAAAACCCATAGAGGTGCTGAACTCGAGGCGGGAAGAGACCACAGACACAACCCACTGTCAAGTTGGACTGCATTCCCAAATAATTAATTGGCCAAGGATGCAAAATTATATTGGAAGTAAGGTGGCCACACAGAGTATGTTTGGGTGGTGTGACTGTGTTCTGGCCAATGAGGTGTGTGCAGATGTGATCTAAGCCACCCCTAGGGCTCACCCTTAAGAGCATGCCATGTGATCCTGAGGTTTTCTTCCCCTGACGTGTGCTGTGTGTTCTAGAAGGCAAACACGCAAGATAGGAGCAGCTGTGATCCCCAAGTCACCAATTGGAGGAAAGTTGCTTTATCTTCATGGAATGAAGATTCATACCAGCTACGTATATAATATTGGATAATCCACTAATCCCATCTGTATCTCATTTTTCTCATCTGTAAAAATCAGACCTAATAAACATCTGGAAAATACGCCACCCATTAACAGCTGACTACACATTCTTATCAAGAACACAAAACATTCTTCATGATACATATGCCATATGCTAAGCTGTAAAACAAACCCCAATACATTTGAAAAGACTGAAGTCATACAAAGTATATTCTCTAGCCACAACGGAGTTAAGTTTGTTATTGACAATAACAGCAGGAAATTGGGAAATTTACAAATATGTGGAAATTAAATAACACACTCCTAAATAACTAATGGGTCAAAGAATAAATCATAAGTGAAATTAGAAAATACTTTCAAGAGAATGAAAATGAATGCGCAACACACCAAAACCTATGAGATAAACTGAGAGCAGTGTTCAGAACCTTATAGCGGTAAATGCCAACTTAGAAAAAAAAAAACAACCAAAAACCAGATCTCAAATCTAAGCTAACCTTTCACTTTAAGAAACTAAAAAAAGAATAGCAAATTAAACCTAAAGCAAGAAGAAAGGAAATAATAAAGAGTAGAAACAAATGAAAGAGAAAACAGAAAAACAATAGAGAAAATCAATGAAACAAAAAGTTTATTCTTTGAAAAGATCAACAAAATTGATATGCCTTTTGCTAAACTGACCAAGTAAAAAGAGAGGAATCAAATTACTAAAATTAAGAATGAAAGAGCGGCATTTTTATTGCAAATCCTACAGAAATAAAAAGAATTGTAAGTGAATAATAGTATAAACAATTGTATGCCAATAAATTAGATGACCTAATGGAGTGGACAAATTCCTAGAGAGACACAAGCTAAATTAACTCAAGAAGAAATAGAAAATTCAAATAGACTGTTAATAAGTAAGAGATTGAATTAGTAATTTTGAAACTTTCTACAAAGAAAAGACTAGGCCCAGTTGACTTCACTTTTGAATTCTACCAAACATTTAAAAAAGAATTAATATCAATCCTTCACAAACTCTTCCAAAAAATAGAAGAGGATGGAATACATCCCTACTCATTCTATGAAGCCAATACTACTGATTGCAAGACCACACTTAGACATCACGAGAAAACAACAGACCAATACCTTTTATGACTATAGACACATAAATTCTCAATAAAACACAAGCAAACTGAACCCAGCAACATATAATAGGATTATATACCATGACCAAGTGGAATGTATCCCAGGAATGCAAGGTTGCTTTAACATCTGAAAA
>NW_012141747.1:3088101-3088626 GCF_000956105.1 Propithecus coquereli
TTCAAGTGCTTACTACCTGCCAGGTATTGCACGAGGTGCTGGAGATTCATATAATAATAATAATAATAATAATAATAGGAAACACTTATATACTGCCTGGTATATGCAAGCAATGTTTTTCAAACTACACAGAACAACCTATTAGCGTGTCACAATAATCAATTTAGTGCTTCACAACCATCATTTAAAAGAATAGAAGAGCACTGGATAGGAAATAGTAGCATGCTTCCCTCCTATTAAGCATAAGGGATTGTTTTGTAAAACTTTCATTTTATACACACATACACTCACACATCTATGTGCTCCTATGTATGTGGTTACAATATATTAACATGTTTTTCTTATTCTGGTCAACACATTTTTAAAACCAATGATCTAGAACATTATTACAGAAATTGTGAATATAAACATTTTCACATTTTCAACTTCTCAAACAATATGCATCTCATTACAAGAAAATAAAATTATAGGTCAATATTTTTCAAAAACACAGAAAAATCTTTTCAAATATTAATAATAGCAAAT
>NW_012141747.1:3088676-3090919 GCF_000956105.1 Propithecus coquereli
TTGACTGAAATTGCCACTCTGAACCTAAAAATTAACATGAAAATTCAAGAGACTCAGAGTAACCAAAACATCTTGAAAAAGAAGATCAGAGCCTGAGGAATCATGCTTTCAATTCTTAAAACTTACTACAAAGCTACAGTAATCAAGACAGTGTGGAACCAGCATAAGAATAGATATATAGATCAGTGGAATAGAATTGAGAGTCCAGAAATAAACCTTCACATTTATGGTCAATGGATTTCCAACAAAGAATGCTAAGATAATAAAATGAAAAAGGAGTAGTCTTTTCAATAAATGATGCTGGGACAACTGGATTCCATCGGAATGAATTTAGATACCTCCCTCACACCTTATACAAAAAACTCAAAATGGATCACAGACCTAACTTCAAGAGCTAAAACTAAAAAACTAGTAAAAAACATATGCATAAGTCTTTGTAACTTTGGGTTAGACAATATTTTCTTAGATATGACACCAAAAGCACGAGCAACGAAAGAAAAAATAGATAAATTGTACTTTATCAGAATTTTAAAAATTTTAAGCTTCCAAGGACACTATCAAGGAAATGAAGAGACAACCCACAGAATGGGAGAAAATTTTTGCAAATCATACATATGATGGGCTAATATCTAGAATATCTATAGAATTCTTATAGTTGAAAAATAAAAGAGGCCGGGCGCGGTGGCTCACGCCTGTAATCCTAGCACTCTGGGAGGCCGAGGCGGGCGGATTGTTTGCGCTCAGGAGTTCGAAACCAGCCTGACCAAGAGCGAGACCCTGTCTCTACTAAAAATAGAAAGAAATTAATCGGACAACTAAAAATATATAGAAAAAATTAGCCGGGCATGGTGGCACGTGCCTGTAGTAGCTACTCGGGAGGCTGAGGCAGGAGGATTGCTTGAGCCCAGGAGTTTGAGGTTGCTGTGAGCTAGGCTGACGCCATGGCACTCTAGCCCGGGCAACACAGTAACACTCTGTCTCAAAAAAAAAAGAAAAAAAGAAAAAGAAAAGACAAATAACCCAATTTAAATATGTGCAAAGATCTGCATAGACATTTCTCCAGTGAAGATATACAAATGACCGATAAGGACATGTAAAGATGCTAAACATCATTAATCAGTAAGAAAATGCAAATAAAAACTACTTCACACCCACCATGACAGCTATAATCAAAAAGATGATAACAAGTGTTGGTGACTTGTGGGAAATAGAACCTTCATACATTGCTGATGAGAATGGGAAATGGTGCAGTCACTTTGGAAAACTTTTTGGCAGTTTTAAAAAATATTAAACACAGAGTTACCATGTAATTCAGCAATTTCACTCCAAGGTATAGATGCAAAAAAAATGAAAACATGATCTATGCAAAAACTTGTACATTAATGTTCACAACATCATTATTCATAATAGCTAGAGTGGAAACAACTCAAATGTTCATCATATGGTGAACGAATTTTTAAAATGTGCTATATCCTTGCAGTGGAATATTATTTGACAATAAGAAGGAATAAAGTACTGATGCATGCTACAATATGGATGAACTTTAAAAACATTATACTAAGTCAAAGAAGCTAGTCACAAAAGACCACATATTGTATGATTCCATTTGTATGAAATGTGCAAAATTGGCAAATCTATAGATACAGAAAGTAGATTAGTGGTTTCCTGAGTCTGGTATGGGGGTTGGAAATTGGGAATGACTACTAATAAGTACAGGGTTTCTTTTTGGGGTGATGAAAATATTCTGAAATTAGACTGTGGTAATCGTTGCACGACCTTGTGAACATACTAAAAACTATTGAACCATACAATTTAAATGGGTGAGTTTTGTGGTATGTGAAATTATATCCCAATAAAGGTGTTAATAAAAAATGTGAGTGTGTAGGGGTTTAAAAAGTACCCAGACTATGATGGTTAATTTTATGTATTAACTTGACTGGGCTAAGGGATGCCCAGATAGCTGATAAAATATTATTTCTGGGTATATCTGTGAGGGTGTTTCTGGAAGAGATTAGCATTTGTATCAGTAGACTGAGTAAAGATGATCTGCCTTCACCAATGTGGGCAGGCATCATCCAATCTGTAAAGGGCCTGAACAGAACAAAAAGGCAGAGGAGGAGCAAATTCTCATTCTCTCCTCTTGAGCTGAGACATTCATCTTCTCCTGCCCTTGGACATTGGAGTTCCTGGTTCTCAGGCCTTTGGCCTCAGAATAAATTACCACCAGTTTTCCTGGTTCTCCA
>NW_012141747.1:3099594-3101710 GCF_000956105.1 Propithecus coquereli
GATATAACACATGAAGGAAAAATAACTCAGAATTAGAAAAACTCATAAATGAGATGACTGAATACAGGAAAGAATTAAGAATAAAAGGAAAAGAGCAAATACAGAAACGAAGAGTAAATCAGAAGAAATTACAAGAGTGAATAAACAATAAACAGAAAAATATAAGGTAGAAAAGAAGAAAATTCAAAAAGATCAAAAATAAAAAGGATTTGAGAGGAAGTGAAAAATACTGAAGATAAACAAAAAATAGTGATGTTAATGAGGCCCTGAAGAAGAAAAGCAAAGCAAGGAAACAGAACATATACTAAAAACTGTAATTCAAGGCAACTTTCCTGAAATAAAGAAAAACTTGGAACTAAAAATGAAAGAGCACATCATGTACACCATAATCATACTGGTGTGATAAACACTGAGATAAATTATAGTAAATTTGTTGGACTTAATGGAAAAGAAAAACATTTTTGAGCATCTAGAAAAGAAGAAGAACCTATGACTTTTAAGGTAAATAAAATTAGATTATCATCAGACTTTTTGACACCAATTATTATGCTAGAAGAAAATGGAGGAAGACAATTTCTTGAAAATTTAATATCCCTTTTAAAGTCTCTTTCAGTTTGTAGGTTCCTCCTTCACCCTTTCTTTTCTTTACAGTTTATCTGTTGAAGAACCTGGTCTCTGTGGCCAGAAGAGTTTCTCACAGTCTGGATTTTGATGATTACACATTCACGGTGCAGTTCACCATGCTCTCTGTCCTTTGTATTTCCTGCCAATTGGCAGCTCCATCCAGAGACTGGATTAGAATCAGGTTCAATTCCTCTGGCAAGATTCTAGGCTGTGTTTGGTCAGACAGGCATGAGATTTCCAGATGTGTCTCTTATGTGATCTTGTCAACCATTGATGCTTAACGACTACAATTCTTTGCGAGTTGCAAAATATGATATTCCAGTTCCAAAATTTCTTTTTTATTTATTGGTCGTAATACTTTTAGAAAGAGACACTACTTTTCATCCACTGTTTGGTTACCTGGGGGTCTAGTTTATAAGGGAAAGGCAGGAAAAGTGCATTATTATTTCCTTCTACTTACTAGTTTCCAATATAATGAATTGGTTCCCCATCATCCTCTAAAGGTTAGAAAGTCTTTTCTAAAAACATCATTATGAGCTCATAGATTCAAACATATTTGATGGTTTCAATTTATTGCAGTTAACAGTATTGAAGCTTGCACTGCCTCCTCTTTGATCAGTTGATGTCTCCTCATGCTGGCTCCTGAGTCCTTTAGACATGACCCTGCTAGTCTTTGGGAGCTTCCTTACTGTCTGATATTAGAAGATGTTCTAGGTTCGTCCTATACATTTCCTATCCCAGAGCTGGAGTCCTTTCTCCAAGAAGCTATGGTTTCTTTTAGTAAGAAATGGTAATTTAAGACCACTATTTGGGCTCTAGAGTTGCTCATTGTTACTGGGCTCCTCATTGTCTTTTTGCCTGTTCATCCAAGCTAAGAAAAAATATATAGAATATACACACATATATACTTCATAAATTTGTACTGGTAACTTCCAATTTTAATGTAAGACTAGAGCTTTTAATACTTAAGCTGTATCTACTACATCTGAATTTCCTTTCTTCCATATTGAGAATCATGGCTGTGCCCCTGAACTAGGAACACATATTTGGGTGAAAAAACTATGAAGAAACACAAAGATGTGATTACCTTAAAAGTCAGGATAGCGGTAAATTATGAGGACTAAGGAGGTTGTGATTAGGATGAAGCACAGAGAGAGCCAGCAAAGTTCTTCTTAACGTGGGTGTTATTTGCCTTATAATAAGTCATTAAGCTATATGTTTTAATTGTGTGGTTCCCCCCTTATCTGTGGGGGATGCCTTCCAGACCGCCAGTGGATGCCTGAAAGTGCAGATAGTACCCACCCATATACGGGGTTCTCGCAATCCACTAACCAAGACGGCCACTAAGTGACTAATGGGCGGGTAGTGTACAGAGTGTGGATATGCTGGACAAAGGGATGATTCAAGTCCCGGGTGGGACAGAGCAGGATGGATGGTGCAAGATTTAAAACTTATAAATTGTTTGCTTCTGGAATTTTCCATTTAATATTTT
>NW_012141747.1:3101760-3103230 GCF_000956105.1 Propithecus coquereli
AGATGTAGAAAACGTTGATCTAAGAAGGAAAAAATGAGGAGAAATAAGGAGATTAAAAAAAAGAAATGAGTAAGTTGATTTTTGTGTGATGTATAATAGTTAAATAATTGCCAATCCAGTTGGTTGAAAATGCAATTACTGCTTTCTTTCCAATAATGGAAGGATGGGACCTATTTTTATGTCTCTTAAGGAAAATGCTGTTTAAAATAGTTATTATTTTCTTTTTTCATACAAGGTATGTTGCTCAGAATACGAAAGTGGGACCATCTTTTATAGTAAAGTAATGTTGTGCTAGGTTGGTACTTTGAAAATTGTCCCTATCTCTCTTCCAATATTGAGCTCACATAGCATGGAAAAATGTATCCCTATCAAATAACACCTATTAATAATAAAGCATGAATAGACCGTAAGTATCAAAAAGAAACAAACTCCTGATGTCTTACTACTAAATGTCTCAGGATTGTTATCAGAAAGCTCTACATCAAGTGGGAAGTTGGAAACTCACCGTGCATGTGCTCTATTTTCTTTACCATTGAACTCTCTTCCTAGTAACAATTTAGCTGCAAAGGAGGAGCACTGAGTCTTCAGACCACAAGGGAAACACCTGGAGTGTCTAAAGAAAATGCAGATCTGTGGGCCATGTTCCTAGACAGTTGTCCAAGTAGGTTCAGGTGAAGCCTGGAGACCCTAAGTTTTAAAAGCTCCCTAAACAATTCCAGTGAGTGGCCAGGCTTGGGAGCACTGATCTAATCAAGGCCTTGAATTACTGGATATTGTCAGTACTCAGATGCCACTGACTGTTAGATCTTGTGTTAATTTAGGAACAGCTATTTTGTGTGTGTACCCAATATGATCTGCAGGAAAGGAACAGCTTTTGAAGGGACAGGGTAAACGGAGAAACACTACATTAATTGTACTAAAACTCCTTTTGCTAAGTGAAAATAGTAATCACATATCCTTGCAATTACATACCCTTTTCTTTCTCAGGACCACATTCAAAGCTTTAGCCTAAGTCCTCTTTGTTCCCAGAGTCTAAAGACTGCCCTGATTCCCTGGCAATAATGCACAGCATTGTGGAAACAAGCTGCCCTTTGTAACCTGACCCAACGATCTTGATCACTTGAAAGCTCTCAGGACTGAGTGAGTGATTCCAAAGCACACAAAAGAATATTAGCATTTTATCTGCATTTTCTATTTAGTCAAAATCAGTTCATCCATCCCCTCTCCCCTTAATTGGATCACTCATTACTGGATGTTTAAAAGCTCTTCTTCAAAGTTGGCTGGAGGCTTTTTACAGAGTAATCCAATGCATTTGGATACCATTGCAAAGTATACACTGGTTACCATGGTTACAATAACCTCTCCTAGCTTTGGACGCTCTAGCTTTGGACATCTGAGAGGGCTGATAATTCCCCTCCCTTTACATTGCTTTGCTTTGCAAACCCAAAGACACTGTTTCAGTGCTGCACT
>NW_012141747.1:3104956-3106309 GCF_000956105.1 Propithecus coquereli
CTTTTTTCTTGTCCAGTCTTGCTAAGATTTATAATTTATTAATATTTTTCAAAAATCCAACTTTTGATCTTATTGATTTTCTCTGTTGCATGTCTGCTTTCTATTTCATTACTTTCTATTTTTATCTTTATTTCCTTCCACCTCATCTTTTTATTTATTTGCTGTTCTTTTTGAGATAGAAGCTTAGATTATTTATTCTCAACCTTCCTGTTTTTTAATATTTGCATTTAAGACTATAAATTTCCCTCTGAGTAATAGTTTGGCTGTACTTCATAAATTTTGATATGTAAGGCACAACTCAGTGCTTGTTCTGCTTAATTTGAATAGCTTTTTCTATCAGTGCCCAGTTAGTGTTTCTTTTCTTTTTTTCTTACTCTTTTTCTTTCTTTTTATTTATTTATTTATTTTGTTTGTTTTAAGGAGTTCAGAAGTAGGCAGTGTGCTGTTGCAAACATCAGAGCAATATTCACATAGTTCCACAAATCATTTTTCCTTATAATATACCTGACGTAATGTCTTTTGGCATTGAGTCTTGAATGGTTTTGATCAGGAGACTATATTTCAGTTCTTCCCTTCTTCTATACAGTTTATGAGAAACAGCATCTCAAACTCTTTTTAAGATATGAACTATTAAGTGTTATTTGTTCTTAACCTCCCTGTATTTGGTCAAGGAGGAAGTGACAATGATCCTCTTTTGTCTTAATAAATAAAACTCAAAGCATTTAAACTTTCCAGAAAATGGAAATGCTAAGTATTATAACCAGAGCAACAATTAAGATAAACAATCAGAATTAAAGATTTTGTACATATAAAAATTTACTTTCACAGTAGCAATATCTGAAATCCAGTTACATTTGCAAGAACACCTTTTTGATACAAACCAGAATCTGTTTTCCCAGAAGTGTGGAGGAAAACACAACGTTTTCTTCTTTTCTTCCTGAGATATTTTTCACCTGTGGTTAGAAGGGCCTGCAGTCTCATGGCTAAGCATGGAATTCCATTAGCACTGAGAGAGAAGGGCAGGCCCAGGAGACTTACACTTGCAATGTGAAAATGGGGCAGAATAAGATAATTAGCAAATGGAATGTGAGGCTGGTAATGTTTTGCTTCTATAATTCTGAGTCATTTTATCATGTATGGAAGTCCTCTTAAACATTAATTTTACCGCCTGACGCAGACATTACTTGACTCATGGCACACAGTGGGATGAAAACTGGCCTAGTTAATTGCAGTACCGGCTTTTCAGGAGGGAGCCAGAAGTGGTCTTGGTTGTTGAAAATCAAAAAATTTGCTTCAGAAGCCTTAACATTTTGTATGGCCCTTGACTCAGCAATTCTATATCTAAGGATTATT
>NW_012141747.1:3117449-3118704 GCF_000956105.1 Propithecus coquereli
TTGAATGATTTCTGGAGCCCCCAAAGTTTCAGCTTCTTTATTCCAATGAGTCAGCATTAAGGACGAGGTTCAGGAAAAGATGAAAAAAATGTGGATATTTCCCCACGTAGCCATCAGAGCTCAATCAGAGAAGCACAACCGCTAGAAGTGATATAGAATGTGGAATTTATTATAGGGATTTAGCCTTACGCAGTGTGGGAGGGGGCTAAACAGCTAATACATACACAGAATCGATTCTGCGTCTGGCATGAGCCTGTGGTTAGTCGGGAAGGCAGCCAGGAAAGAAAGAGGGGTGTGAGATGAGGGTGAACTGGAACCAACTGGAACGTGCAAGGAGGGACCCAGACCTGCATCATCCTCTCCCCCCTCCACACCTCCGACTTCGGTGATGTGTTGATGCCTGTGACCGGCCAGAGAAGCTGGGCACCCTTTGTCACAGAGATAAACATGTACCTGGCCCAGGAGGCAGAGAATCCCAAGGAGAAATTGAGCTGGAGCTGGAAGAGGTGGGGATCCGGCCGCTGCCTCCCGACAAGGTGGGCCAGCAGATCTGCAGCAAGGTTCGCGAGCTGCATCGGGGCCTGACTCTCCACCGACCTTCCTGTTATAAACGTGTCGCTGCTTCACTTCAAGCATGGCACAAGTGCCCCCTGTGGCTTGACGGACAAGGGAATCCAAGCTGCACAGCTTAACTAAGTTGCCCTAGTACAAGCCACCACTGTTTACTACTGATCCGCTGGAGGGTCGTGGGCAAAAGTAACCCATGTTCTGTGGCTCCCCAAACCTCCCCACTACAAATAGCACTAGCCCCTTCTTGCTTTGCATGTATGGAGTAAAACGAGAAAGGCCAGACTTGTAAAATTATTGGATGAATGTTAGTATTAATTTTGTATCATCATTTTAAATTGTTTTATGTTCATTGATTGTTTTCTGAAATAGGCCTTCCTGTGAATATGCTGCTTCATGTTAAGCCAACTATTGGAATACATAAAATATTAAGATCCAATAGACTGAAGCACATGTATGCGAGCCAAGAATAGACCATAAGTGTGTGTCAATATTCTAAAGAGTAAATGACTACCTGGAGACTCCCCTCCCCTTGCTATGGGAAGCAATGATAATGTTTTTCTTAACTATGTACTAAAATAATAACTCACAACTCGCTCCTCTCCCAAGTTGCAGATATATGGCAAGCAGATTCTCTTTCATAATAATTATGCCCACTCAACCTAAATCATGTGTTGATACCTATTAT
>NW_012141747.1:3118754-3120923 GCF_000956105.1 Propithecus coquereli
GCTTAGGGGAAATTCCCACCTTGCAAATCTGTTTCACAAATGAAGAAGTCAAAATTTCAGGCTCCTTTGTGGATGGGAAGCAGGGTTGGTAGCAATCAGTTGCTCTGTGCACAACTTCACAGGAGTGACACGAGGCCACAGGCTCTGCAGGACACGTCTGTATCACTGGTGTGGGTGAGTGCAGAGGGGTCTGGATTGGAAGAAGCAGTGGTTGCAAGCACAAGAGTTAGACCCAAGTGACATCGGCTTCACTTCCATGGTCTAAACCTTGCCCGAGAACTGCTCCTGTGGCCCGCCGTAACCCAAAATGTAGAGCAGAAGGAATTCTCGCAAAAGTAGTTCTACCGAGTAGATGGAGCCTTGCGGGGGATTTGCTGGTCACAGGCCAGGAGCCACAGAGGGCAGGAGGGAAGGGTTTGGGAAGGAAGTTATGGTGTTCGGTTAGGTAGTGTTCTGAGCAAGTGGGAGAAGAACCTCCAGGGATGAAAGACTGGTGACAAAGGAGGCTTAGACTCTGACAGTGACTGATAGAAACACATATGTGAGATAGGGTTGGTCTTGGTGGTGTCTAAGTAGAAAGTTCAAGTGTTTTGTCTTGAGAACTTAAGTTGTATTATAGGGTGTGGGGGCAAGGACTTCCTTCTGCATTGAGGGAGGTGGCAGTAACCTGGCAAGGGGTGGGCAAGGAGTGGGGCACTTCTCTGAGAGCAGGTGGAGGTCTCAGAGTGTTCTCCCCAGGAAGGGCACCACGTAATTTAGGGTAAAGATTCACCACCTCACCCTTTATGACATAAAAGAATTAGAGGTACCCTAAAAGGCCAAGAAAGGGTATCTGTTTAGAATACCTCAGTTGCCCCATAAAATGGCATTGCGTGTAGCCGTTACAAATGATACCATGAGAGAATATTTTAAAATAAAAGAATAAGGATCCCCGGAATAAAAAGGTGGTGGTGGCAGCACAGTTTTTCAGTCTCTCAAAATATCCACATGAAAGCAGACAGAGCAAATAGTAAAACCAAAAACCCAAGAACGATATTTACAACCAAGCTAGGTGATACAGTATTGCCACAAACCTCAAAATACCAGTGGGCAGGGACAGACTACAGACTTGTCCATAGCAGCATCTGTACGGGAAGAAAAAGACAGAAGCAAAAGGTAGCATCTGACAGACTGAAGAACAGGAGAAACCCAAATGAATTTGAGAACAACAGCTGAACTTGGGAAGGATCTTGCCCAATCCAATAGCAGGTGGGAGGCAGGAGCCTATGGTCAGGACTGAGGGGCTGGGCAGTCTAGGCCTTCGGAACCCGCACTGCTCACTAGAGCTCCCTTCTAGGAGGGGGCCCCACTGTCAGGAGAAATTGTTAGAAGTGAAGTCAAAATTGAGTAGGACAGGTACAACAAGGACAAAGGAAAGAGACAACCCAGAACCAAGCGGGGAGGGTGACAATACTGCATTATACTGTAGCTATAGCACAATTAACGATACTATATTACACACTTGACGTTCGTCAAGAGGGTAGACCTTAAGTGTTCTCACCACCCTCTCAGCCTCAAAAAAGATAACTATGTAAAGTTATGGGAGTATTAACTAGTTTGATTAATGATGATCTTTCACAACGTGTACATATATCAAAACATCAAGTTGTGCGTCTTAAATACATATAATTTCTATTTTTTGATTATAAATCAGTAAAGCTGAACATGCAGTGAATCTATATATTTTGTTGTTAAAAACACAAGATCCTGAATAGTGTTTATCTGTCTAAAAAAACAATAGATTGTGAACATTTTCTCTTGTTTTTGTGGAACACACACACACACACACACACACATCATAAAACAGATGCAGGAAACACCCGGAAGCAAGCTGCCTGTTTCTGAACATGCACAAGAATGACAGAAAGAGAGTGAATTGTGGATTTAGAAAGGATTTCCTGAATCCTTTCCTTACTCCAAAAGTTCAGAAAAACTGATTCCACATAAAAAGGAGCTACAGGAAAGGATCAAGATCAAATCCCACACAAAGTTATTATAAGGAAAAAAAAAAGAAAACAAGGAGCAGAGTACTATCCCTGTAGGCGAGAAAAGCACGCTGTGGATGTTCCCACAGAATAGAAAAGAAGTGTATTCTATTATTTCAGAACATGATAAAAGGCATTAAGAAAA
>NW_012141747.1:3121264-3121813 GCF_000956105.1 Propithecus coquereli
TATGTCAAAAAGGTGAAGCAAGGACATGAAAACCCTCTCTGCACATGCTCCATAGACTGGTTAAACCCACTTTGTGGTTGGCAGTCTCCTATCAGGAAAGAATGCTGGTCCGAATCAGGAGATTGGTTTCTGTTTAGCCCTTAGGAAAAAAGCCTGATGGCCCTTAGCAAGGGAGAGGGTATAATGATGCACGTGTGACCTCCCAACCCATCATGGCTGGAAACTCAGTTTTAAGTTTTCTCTTGGGTCCCCTTGGCCAAGAGGGGATCTATTCAGTCAGTGGGGGGCTTAGGATTTTCTTTTAGTTCACACTATATTATATATTTAATGCATTGATAAAAGACCAGAAGGATAAGTACCAAATATTGACAGTGGTTATCTCTTGGAGTAGGGATTATAAGTGATTTTATTTTCTTTTAGCTTATCTACAGTTTAAAAGAACTTAAAAAAATCTATGCCTTACAATTTTAATACTGAAAAACAGAAGCTATTGCTTTGTAAATTGCTTTAAAACAATTGAGAGATGAATTAATATGGACCCTTCCTGTG
>NW_012141747.1:3123191-3138857 GCF_000956105.1 Propithecus coquereli
ATAGATAGCCTTGCTATTGGAAAGCCTAAGACTGTCTTTGAGATATTCTTCAGACTCTGCATTCTTAGAGACCCACTGATGTCAACCAGACCTGTGGACATGCGTGGGAATGGATCCAGCAAGCCTTGAGATCCCCTACCCGGGAAATGTCCCAGCTGAGAAGAGGATTTCTGCTTCCCAACCCTATGAGTTCATCCCCAGCCAATCAGCAGACGCAGTTTCCTAGCTCTTTGTTTGCCAAACCACCTTTAAAAACCTTAACCCCCAAATTTTCCAGGGGATGGGTTCGAGAAATTACTCCCTGTAATTACTGTCCTTGCCTGGCTCCTTGAGAAATAAAAGTCTTTCGGCACTGAAAAAAGAAAATGGGGTTGGGAGATCAGAAATTCTTCTATTCAAAGTTGAGACTAATTTTTTCTAGACATGATGGGAAGATGACCTAATTCATAATCATTAATTTAGGCTTCCAGAAGAGGATCTAGTTTCCCTGTGTGCTTGGAGTAGCATATTTATTACATAAAGGTATGTTGAAGTTACGTGTTTGAAAGTTCCAGTGGACGTATCAGCAACACGGTGACTGAATCTTCCTTTAGAGAAATGTCTCTGGTCTTTTTCTTAGCCTTTAATCTGATGGATTATCTAAAAGCTTGTGAATGGAACAGGCTTCTATAGAAACATATGGTCAAATAAAATAAAGCATAACTCTATAAATTATTTAACTCAGCTTCCCCCCAATCCAATCTCAAATTTCTGAGAGTGTTTTCATTTTAAAAGAGGAGTTTGGGAATCAATTGAATCAATGGTAGATAGATTATCTACTGGAGCAGATATTTTTTGAGAACATGGATGGACATTCCTTTTGTCCTTATCTTTCTTCTGTTAGCTCCATTCTCCATGTTTTATGAGCACCACAGGAATAGGATCAGCAGCTGGCATCTCTCTTCTCAAAGTATACAATGGCAGCCTAGGAGTAGAAGGACATTCAGTTTACTCCCACGAGTTACCAAAGGAAATGCTTTTCATATTTTACTAAAATCGATTATGCTCATTTTGACACAAAGAGCACTTTTTTTTTTGAGACAGAGTCTTGCTCTGTCACCCTAGCAAGAGTGCAGTGGCATCATCATAGCTCACAGCAACCTCAAACTCCTGGCCTCAAGTGATCCTCCTGCCTCAGCCTCCCCAGTAGGTAGGACTACAGGCACCCCCTACCATGCCCAGCTAATTTTTCTATTTTTGGTAGAGACAGGGTCTCGCTCTTGCTCAGGCTGGTCTCGAACTCCTGACCTCAGGCGATCCTCCTGCCTCAGCCTCCCAGAGTGCTAGGTGTGAGCCACTGTCCCTGACCCAAGGGACACATTTCTAACAAATACTTTCATAATCCTCCTGGCTCTGACTCCACCTCACCTTTCCAATCTCAACTCCCGGCTCAGCACTCCCCTTCTCACTCCAGAGCACCAGCCCAGTCGAACCCTACACACTTCTATCTCCAAGGCTTGCTCCTGCTTCTTTCCACCTGAAATGTTTTCTCTCCACATATCTTCTTGCCCAGGCCCTACCCATTCTTTGTGTCAAATGTCAACACAATGTATTTACTAATGCATGTCGGCTAGAAACTCTACCTATTGGGACAATTACCACTATCTTGACATAATATTTTTCTTAAGACCTTCCCTGCCCTAGTAGACTGTAAATTTCTTGAGGGCAGGATCCTTGTCAAATTCATCTATGTATCCTCCCCGAATACCCAATGCAATACCTGCCACTCCAGACCTCAGTAGCTAGTTGCATCCATCCTCCCCTCACAGCAAATGATATTGAACATTACCATGTGCTTACCTGTCATCTGTACTAGCTTTTGTTGAAATGTCTTTTTGTCTTTTGCCCATTTTCTAATTGGATTTTGTGCTTATTGTTGGGTTTTGAGAGTTCTTTATACATTCTAGGTATTTGTTCTTTGTCTGATATGTGGTTTACAAATATTTTCTTCTGGTCTGTTAACTTTCCTTTTCATTGTCTTTACAAAATGTTTAGCAGAACAAAAGCCTTTAATTTTGATGAAATCCAATATATTAATTTTTAATTTTAGGGCTCATGCTTTCAGATTCAAATATAAGAACTCTTTGCCTAGCCCTAGCTCTTGAATATTTTCTCAGATTTCTTTTTCTTATATGTTTTATAGGTTCACATTTTACATTTAAATCCATGATCTATTGTGAGTTAACTTTTGCATAAGGCATGAGACTTAGATTAAGGGTCACTTTTTTGCAAATGGATATCCAATTGCTCCAACACTCTTTGTTGAAGTGGCTATCTTTTCTCCATAGAACTGCTTTCATACCTTTGTCAAAGAATAGTTGGGCATGTTTATATTTGTGTGGGTCTCTTTCTGGGTTCTCCATTCTTCCATTGATCTCTCTATCTCTCTGTCAGTGCCACACATTCTTGATTACTGTAGCTAAGTAAGAAATCTGCAAATTAGGTAGATGCATTACTCTCACTTCATTCTTCTCTGTTAAAATTATTTTAGCTATTCTAGTTTCTTTATATTGCCGTAGAAATTTTAGTATAAACTTGTCTCCACAAAAATTCTGTCTGGAACTTTGATAGGAATTGTGTTAAAGCTGTATATCAGTTTGGGGAGGACTGACATCTTTACTATGTTGAGTCTTTTAAACCATGAACATGGTGTGTCTTTCCACTTATTTAGGACTTATTTGATTTCTTTCATCAGCACTTTGTACTTTTCAGCATACAGATCCTGTATATGTTTTGTTAGGTTTACACCTAAGTATTTTATTTTTCAAGAAATTGTAAATAGTTTTGTATTTTTTAACTCTGGTGACCACTTGTTCATTGCTAGTATATAGAAATACTTTTTGTTGGTATATTTACCTTGCATTCTGTCAGCCTCCTGAACTTACTTATTAGTTCTAAGAGGTTTTTTTTTTTTAATTATTCTTTGAGATTTTCTATACAGATAACCATGTCACCTGAAAATAGGGACAATTTTATTTCTTTCTTTCCAATCTGTGTGTATATCTTTTATTTCTTATTCTTGCCTTATTATACTGGGTATAATTTGTAATACTAGGTTGAATAAGAGTGCAACAGACATCCTTGACTTGTTCTTGATCTTAGAGGGAAATCATGACACCTTTCACCGTTAAGTATAATGTTAGCTGTGAGTTTTTTGTAGATGCTTTTTACAAGTTGAGGAAGTTATCCACTATTCCTATTTTTCTGAAAGGGGGTGTTTTTTTTCATGAATGGGTGTTGAATTTTGTCAAATATTTTAATGCATTGATTGATATATCATGTGGTTTTTCTTCTTGAGCCTGTTTATGTGGTAGGTTATAGTGAATAATTTTCAAATGTTAAACCAGCCTTACATGCTTAGAATAAAGTGGGCTTTTCCTTTTTCTTTTTTTTTCGGTCAGAAACCTGTTGGCATTTCTGGGTTGCTGGCTTCTCATGTACCTAGTCACAAACCCAGGGAACTCACCACCATGTTCCTCTTTGGGTCCCAAGGTCCCAGTTGCTCTGCCTTCTTCTCTGTACCTTTCAGGGACCAGTCTTTCCCAGTGGTTAGTAATTTTTCTTGTACAAAAGACCCCTAAAGGCTGGGGTCTCTTTATGAATACTGTAGCCAATATAATCATCTACGTAAAATAGACAACTTCAAATATTGGCCATCGTGATTTTGGTTTGTGGATTCCAAATATTCAAAGGAAATAATAGTCTGAATACTTCAGAGTTGATGTGAAAAAAATAAATCCTTACTTTTCCCATTTCATGACACATTCTAGTTTTTAAAGATTCATAAGACAGCCCAGAATCTTTTCATACAGATGCTTAATAGTATGACATGGGCTTAGGACTTGGATTTGTGCTTTCTGATCAATATGGTGGTGTCAGATATCATAGCTGGGTAATTATAATTGCAAGAATCCTGTAGCCTTCACACAGTAAGGAACTGAGTCAGTCCATGAAATGATCTTCAAACTCTCCAAATAGAAAATTACTAACATGAGAAGGGAAGGAATAAATGTGCTCTCACAGTCCAGTTTTATTTCTTGCGAACCGACTACTTCCTCCGTAGTGGGTAATTTGTATGCCTCAATGCGTTCCGGGATGTCATGATGGGTAGTAAAAACACAGAGTCCCAAGGAAGAGCATTGCTAAATGGCATTAAAGTGTGGCCCTGGGGTGAAAAAATGAGCTATGACATCTGACTAATAGGGAGATGGAGCACTGTGAGAATTATTCGCCGTGGGTCATAAAATGAAAGGGCCAGGATGCCCACAGAGCAGAGCAGCCCACAAAGCTGGAGTGTGGTTTGCATATTGCTTCTCTAAATGACAGATTCTGGTCATAAAAGCCTCCTCGAAACTTCCCACCCACCAGGGCTGCTTAGGCCAGTGCACGGATGGTATTTAAGTGGTCGGACGACAACATACAGATCACATGGATGACTGCAGCTGAGATGGAGCCAGGCTGTAGCTTGGATCACCCAACACATTTCACTTGGCTTCAGGGGAGTGGTCTGTTATTTATCTATTTTTGGCATAAGACTTATCTTTGTAAGTGATTTTCCAGGACCAGTATAAAAATAACTTTGCACGTGCTGAGTCTCTCTAAGGAAATGGTGACAGGAAATCCCAGGATCATGCTGGCTGGAGACAGAAGGCACAAGGGATCCAACGTGGGCTGAGAATGAGCCATCGAGTGAACAAGATAAATTGTCTAGTTCTGCTTGAACTGAGAGTCTTACCTGTAGGCAGGGGTTCTCAAACTCAGAGTATAGCAGAAGTAAAGCTTGTTTACAATGCAGATTCCTGGGCACCACACCCAGCAACACTGATTCGGCATGTGCAATGGGGCCCAAGAACCTGCATTTCTCATGCACACCCCAGGTGTTTCAGAAGCAAGTGGTCCGGGGACTACATTCAATGAAAACTTCCGCCAAGAGTGTGTGGTTGTTGGTAGTAGGGATTCATGAAAAGAACTATACAAAGAACCATGCGCCTGAAAGCCCTGAAATGGTGTAAAAAATTGGGCATCCAGAGATGCCTGTGAATTTTTCAGAGGTGGGGATTTGCAGCTCTCCTCATATATCCAGAGGTATATGTGCCCCTCCCAAAGTGACAAACCATGATGGCATGTGCCCGTATGAAGCTAATGATCAGATCTCAGTGTTCACAGGGGTGTTTAGCTTCTCTCTCCTTCTAGCCTCAGATTGCTCCCTGAAATCCATCCAGCGTGTGTTTGGTACCGAGAAGGTTCTGGGTCTCTGTGACTCTATCTTCATTACTGGAAAAGTGACTCAAAGGAGACATCCTACTGAGGTTGCAGCTTGTCTCTGCAAACAAAGACAGCAGTGCAGTTATTAGCAAGCCAGCCACGCCAATGGCTTCCGAAGATACCAAGAGGATGAAGTTCTCCTGGATGCTGGTTTTCCTCAGTCAGTGCCTGAAAATGACTCTGGAGGTTCTCTAGTCCTTTGGCTTCAGTTTCAGAGCCCCCTCCATGGCTTTTTGAGCTCCCAGAACCTTTCTCTCCTGCCCCTCTAGCTGTGCAAAGCTGTGAATAATGGCCCAAGTTACGAAGGGTGTCTCCATTGACCATGCTTAACCTTCACCCTGACCTTAGCCATTTTTTCAGTTCCTACATGTCTTCTCAAGCATTTATTACTGTTAATTGACATGAGTTATTCTTTCAAACTCTTTGTTTAAATAAGATAACCCCAAAGAGTCACAGGTTTTAGTTTATTATTATTATTTTACCTTTATGCAAATGGAATATGAGGGAAGTGCCCATAACTCTATTCTGACTTAGCAGAGAAGATGTACAAGTACACATACCTTCCAGAAAACAGATTTCAAATGGAACATTACCAAGAGCAACACATTTTTAAAGCAAGATTGATCAGAATTACAACTTTCATGGAAGCTACAGCTTATTTCCACAAGCCACAGAAACAATCTCTGAAGTGCAGATCCATTATAAAACTTTTGTGTCAGAAATAACATGGACAAGTATTGTTAAATGATGTAGAAGAACATTTTATAGTGTTTTCATTTAGTTTTACTTGTTTCCGTTAGGGAAAGAGGGATTTATTTTGTCCTTAACCAGCTGAGATCTCTCTCACCAGCAACAGAAAGTGCCTATTATTTCAAGGCCTGCGTTTCAATTACTTAGCCCTGAGAGAAACAAAGCAGGCCTGCTTTATTACAGTACTAAAATATTTAAAAAATTAAAATATGGGGAAGGAAAAAGCGGAAAGAGAATTTAACAAATCAAATATGGGATGTGTGGTGTTCTGCATTTAAATTACCCTTTCTAGCTCTAGGCTTCTTCCCACTCTCCCCTAAGTGACTTAGCTGCTTCTTTCCACAGAAAGGACACGCTCCCCATCATGTGATCTGGCTCCTGTTCCTTTCGCCACCGCTTTCAGGCGCATGGTTCTTTGTATAGTTCTTTTCATGAATCCCTACTACCAACATATCTGTGCCCTCACCCATCCTCCCTCCTGGTTCAGAGGCATGAGAAGACTTCTTCTTCTGGGCTTGTGACTCTGTCTCCTTCTGTTCCCACATTTGGTTCCTCAATTTCCTTTCACCTTCCCGTCTCCACCAGCTCCGTGGCTCTGCTCCCTACACACTCAGAGGCCACGTAATTGGATCTAAGCCTTTCCGTGTGCCAGGCCCTCGCCTTCTGCCCTGGAAAGGCCAGTTTGCATCTGCCTCCTTGGCCGTCTCCCTGCCTGCCTCCCCACCCCAGTCCCTGCCAAAACTGCTCCCCATGACACCCCAAATGCCAAAGGCTTCCCGCCAGCCCTCACCCAACTTGGATGCTGTTGAACCCCCCTCCTCCTTGAACACTCCCCTCCTGCAGGGCTTTCTCCCTGACAAACCCTTCCCGGACTCCTTCTCGGCTTCTCTTCCTCCCCAGCCCTTGAGCACTGACATTCCCCAGGGTCGCATCTGTCACTGGTCTCATGTTTCTTCACTCATTCATCCTCCCGAAGTGATCTCACCTTCTCCAGTGACTTCAGCCGCCAAGCCTGTGTTCCTGGTGATTAAATTTACACAGGCTCTTTCTTAAGCACAAGGCACTCGTTTCCAGCCACATCCTGATGCCTCCGTTTGCATCCTCCACGGGCAGGGATCCATCCCCTCATCCCACTGTCTCCCTCCAAACCCGCATTCCCAGTCTCCGTCAAGGCTGCCCCCCTCTGCTCAGCACCGCAGGCCTGACCTCGTGGAGGCCTCTCCATCTCGTTCCTGTCCATCAGCGTCCAGACCATCACCTCCAATTCCCGTCGGTTCTCCCACTAAAACATTTGTGGAGTCCACCCGCTCCTTTTCCATTCCTGGTAACACTATCATGCATCTGGCGCTGAGGATCGTTCACCCGCACATGCCTCCTAACTGCCCACTTCAGGTCCTGTGTCTAACACAAGCTTCTCTCTGCAGCCACGGGCAGCGCAGATCCCAACATCCTTGCTTTCAAATTGATGCCTTCCTAACACTGACACAAGACATCCCCACAATTCCATCAGGCTCTGTGAGCACAGCACCCTGTGCTGGCCTCATCTCTAACCACCGGTCCCCTCCCTGTTCGCTTCCCTTCCCTGTCAGAAGTGAGGCCAGGTTCTAACATCAGATGATCCCCAGCTGATGCTGGGCAGCTCAGTTTGCAGATGGGGAGAGTAAACTTATAGAAAGGGCACCTTTCATTTACCACTCTCTCTGCAAGTCCGCAGCCTGGCAGCCTGTTTCTGTTGGGCCCCTCCTTCTGTTTCCCCTAACATCTTTTGTTCTAGTCCTGGCAACCTTCTGAAAGATGCCACAAGTCCCTCTCTCCCTCCACTCCAGCCATCAGCCGCGCTTCTGTCCCTAGGCTCTAGGAACCCCAAACTTCACTTTTCTCTGGGTGCTTTCTCACCTCTGTACCTTTCATATTGCTGTTCCCCTCCACTGCCTGCCCTGCCTAGCAAACTCCCACTTGTTCTTAAGCCCCTGTCAAAGCTGGAACCAGCTCAGCTGTAGGTTTTGCCTGCCTCTTCCCTTCTCCATGGATATGGAGACCTCTTGTATGCACTTCTCACACTTTCCTGTAGACAGCGTAGGAGATTATTGATGTGTCCATCTTTCCTGTTATGCTGTGACCTCCTTTAACCCAGAAATTTTATCGTATTCCTCTTCCTATCCCTGGTGCCTGGCATAGAGTAGGAGTTCCATAAATGTTGTTTAAAGACACAAGTGATTGAGTAAGCAAATGACTGTTGTTGTTCCAGGTGCTGTGGAAGAGCAATAGAACTAGAAAGCACAGCCCCCACCTCCTGAGGGTAAAGGTGGTAGTGGGTGTGGTGCGAATGTATAGGAAACTCTATAAGCCAAGACAGTGTAACCCACTAATACAGTGAGGTGCGAGGAGGAGACATGGTTTGGGGCTTCTGCACACCAAACAAGAGTCACCCCTTCTTTCCTTATCTGCTAGTCCTCCCTTCTCCTCCAGCCCCCTAATCAGCAGGCTAGAAGGACTCATGCACCCGCCTGCAGCAAGGTGACCCATACCACCCACCCAGCCCAGGCACCTGCCCAGAAGATACAGGCTGGGGTAGGTGCCAGAGCCAATGCCTATGTCACTGCCAGATCCATTCTTCTGACCTCCTTAGTCTGTCCTGGGGCATGTGGGCTGCTTCCCTCTGCTCATGGCCTTTGTTTCTCCATAACCCGCACACTTAATGTTGTGTTGTTCAGAGTTTAATGCAAGCCACTTATGTTTTCTTGCCTTTAGTTAAACTTTTGGGCAAATGGTCCCCATGAAACCCCTCCTTCTCCAAAGTTGTCCTTGGAAATTCTCTCCATTCTTTTTGTAAGCCATTGTTTATTCTATTGGTTGCCATTCTTATTCACTCTTTCTTTCTTGCTAAATTACCCAACCTTCATCTATACTTTCCCATTACTTAGTCTCTGTTTCCAAACACTAGCTATTTACTCTTCTCACCTGCCCTGAAATGTCTCCCATTCCGTACCTCTCGACCTTCCCCTATGTATTTGCTGAAGATTCCAGAGATTCTTTTCTTGATTTTCCCTACGTGTGTTATTGAAAGGAAAGCTCTAAGGGCTATGAAAGGTTGAAAAACCAAGAATCATGTCTAGGCAGGCAGATACTATGATGAGATGAGAATATAAAAACTTTATTTTAAGCTGAGTGCAGTGGCTCACACCTGTAATCCCAGCACGTTAGGAGGCCAAGGTGGGATTGGTTTTTTGGTTTTTGTGTTTTTTAGAGATAGGGTCTGACTCTGTCACCCAGGCTGGAGTGTGGTGGTGTGATCATAGCTCATTATAGCCTCAAACTCCTGAGCTCAAGTGATCCTCCTGCCTCAGCCTCCCAAGTAGCTGGGACTATAGGCACGAGCCACCATGCCCTGCTTATTATTTTTATTTTTTTATTTATTTTTTTTTGAGACAGAGTCTTACTGTGTTGCCCGGGCTAGAGTGCCGTGGCGTCCTAGATCACAGCAACCTCAAACTTCTGGGCTCAAGCAATCCTTCTGTCTCAGCCTCCTGAGTAGCTGGGACTACAGGCATGTGCCACCATGCCCGGCTAATTTTTTCTATATATTTTTTAGTTGTCCGATTAATTTCTTTCTATTTTTAGTAGAGACGGGGTCTCGCTCTTGCTCAGGCTGGTTTCGAACCCCTGAGCTCAAACAATCCGCCCGCCTCGGCCTCCCAGAGTGCTAGGATTACAGGGCTGAGCCACTGCACCCGGCCTTCTTTTTATTTTTTGAAGAGATGAGGTCTCACTATATTGCTTAGGCTGGTCTCAAACTCCTGGCCTCAAACGATCCTCACACCTTGGCCTCCCAACATGCCGGGATTACAGGTGTGAGCCACTGAACCCAGCTTAAAATAAAATTTTTATATTCTCATCTCATCATAGTATCTGCTTGCCTAGACATGATTCTAGGTTTTTCAACCTTTCATAGCCCTGAGAGCTTTCCTCTCAATAATGCATTCATTCATTGATTCATCTAACACGTGGTCAGTGAGTCACTTAATACTTATACTGAGTCAGCATCCAGCTAGGAAAAAAGATATCACTCTAGATATTTAAAACAGAGGGATGTTAATTTAGGAAATTGGTTACAAAAGTGTTGGAAGGAGTAGAGTGGCAAAAATTAAAAACATTAATTATACCAAGTGTTGACAAGGATGTGGAGCAACTGGAATTCTTATACACTTCTGATGGGAATACAACTTTGGAGAACTATTGGTTATTTCTTTAAAAGTAAAATAAACAACTACCATATGATCCAGCCATTCTAAAGTATTTACTCAAGAGAAATGAAAGCAGATATTCATACAACGATTGTGCACAAATGCTCTTAGTTTTATTTATAATAGCTCAAAACTGGAAACAACCCAAATGTCCATCAACAGATTTATGGATAAACGACTTGTGGTATATTCACACAATAGAATGCTATTCATCAATAAAATGGAATGGACAATTGAAACATGCAACAACACGGGTCAGTTTAATTATGCTGAGTGAAGGAATTCAAAATTTTAAAAAAAGAGAACATACTATATGATTCCATTTATATTTAATATAAAATGCAAGCTGTAATCACAGAAAGCAGATCAGCAGTCAGAGAAGGAGAGAGCAAGATGACAAAGGAGCACAAGACCTTTTGAAGGGGATGGATATGTTCGTTATTCTTATTGCAATAATGGTGTCACAGTGTATACTATGTTAAAGTTTGTCAAATCTTACAGTTTAAACATATACAGTTGTATGTCCATTATAGCTCAACAAAACTGTAAAGAAATCAATCCTCCTCCAGGATGGAGGCTGGACTAGCACAATGATAAAAGGGAACATTGCCCAAAGCTTAGCAACTGCAGAAAACTTCATCCACCCCTAGAGGTAGAGGAACACAAGGAAAGCCCATGTCTGCTTGTCTGGTGGGATCCCTACGAGAGCTGCTGTTTCAATGACCATCTGTACCTCTCTTTAGGAAGCTGAGAGCACACGCTTTCATTACTCTGCAGGACCTGGGGAGCGAGCACTGTGAGTGCTGCCTCTGCTGGAGGTGTCACCCAAGGCAGGAAAAAAATGGCTCCTTTCTTCCTTTTGTGTTCCAACCTCCTCCAAGCCTTCTCTGCTGTTAACAGAAACAAACTGGAAGCCAGCTGGGAAGGGAGTTCATTTTGCATTTTTCCAACTCTGTATGACCAGAGGAGAGTGAGGAAAGGTGTTTATGGAGCTAAAGGCCAATGGGCAAGTCCCTGACACAACTGTCTGATATATTACTCTTGACGAAGGAAAATATAAAACAGGTGAAGGTGTGTGATTCTTACTTTCATGGATCTTGTTGTTAGCATGTCCTGAGGTTGCATGGCTCTGCCAGTACTAAATAGCCCAGTATAAAAGCAGATGTAAAGGCCAAGAGAAAGTACAGGATGCAGGTACAGAAGGTGGGGGAAAAGAGAAAGTATATTAGGGCTGGTGGGGACAGTGTCGGCCAGTGGGGGAGGCTGGCCTTTTCTGCCATCAGACTGCTTTTGGGGATTTGACAGCCAGCCTCTAAAATAGACCCTTCGATAAACCCTTGCTATGTATGTAGACAAACGCAGACTACACCACCCCAAAATATGCCTCTTTGGCATAAGGTTCATTTTGAACTGATGATTTTGGGAAATAGCAGACACAGGAGAAGCTTTAAAACTAGAAAAGTTATCCTTTGGAAAGAGAAATGTACTTCTACAAAAGAGATCTCCAGTTGTAAGGTGTCTGTCTGTCTGTATCAGGAAGAGAAGGTAACTCTCAATCACCAGAAACATTTTTATCAATGGAGAAGGCACCGACTTAAATCTGTATACCACACCTCGCCCTTGTTTATGGTGCTTTCCCCAGCCACCTCGCCATAACTGAGCCGTCCCCATTCCCTCCTTTCTTTGTTCCAGCTATGATGGCGTGTCAGCCACTTCTTTGAGATTTACTCATTTGCCCTGGGTATTTCCCACATACACAGGAGGTATCTGTGTATCTTATTCCAGTGGTCCCCAACCTTTTTGGCACCAGGGACTAGTTTCATGGAAGACAGTTTTACCAAGGACTGGGGTTGGGGGGAGACAGAGCTTGGTGATGCGAGCGATGGGGAACGGTTGTAAATACAGACGAACCTTCGCTCACTCGTTTGCTACCACTCACCTCCTGCTGTGCGGCCCTGTTCCTAACAGGCCACAGACGGATACTGGTCCAAAGCCCGGGCATTGGGGACGGCAGTCTCAGTCTATTTGTGCTGCTATAACAAAATACCTGAGACTGGGTAATTTATAAGGAACAGGAATTTATTTCTTACAATTCTGGAGGCTGGGAAGTCCAAGATCAAGGTGCTGACATTGTCTGGTGAGGCCTGCTCTTTGCTCCCAAAGTGGCGCCTTGTTGTCACATCCTCCACAGAGGAAGAATGCTGTGTCTTCACTTGGCGGAAGGGATGGAAGGGTAAGAGAGCACTCCCTTCAACATGGAGCCTTTTATAATGGTACCAATCCCATTCACAAGGGGATCATCACCTCCCAAAGACCACACCCCTTAACACTGTATACATTGAGATTAAGTTTCAATATGAACTTTGTAGGGGACCCTGTCTTTTAAACCATAGCACCATGTTATTAACCTTCTGTTTATTTTTCTCTTGTTAATCTGTCTCACTTTACAGGGGTCAGAAAGGGTAGAAGAAAAATTATTTTTCCCTCCACTCCAGTGTCCTCAGACATTAATTCCCATACCTACATCTTAATTTACTTTAGACTAGAAGAGTTCTTGAAGGATGTTGGGTGCCACTGAGGAATTCAGAAAGTTATGCTTTGAGTACAGAAACTTATAATTGATTTAGAAATTCCATTTTTATATCATACAAATTAAAGTTTAGTTCCTTAAATGCCTGCTGAGTTTTATCATAATAACCATTTATAAAGTGGGAGCTAATTTAATGTGGGAAGGAGGAGACATTTTTAGTGTGGTTCTCTGGCATTTGCTTGTTTCAAATGGTCTGGGAACTCCACATGGTGAGTTCATTTATTCAAAAAAGTTATATCTTATTAAATCGGCTTGACACTGACAAATCCACTGGTTGCAACCTTTTCAATAATGCTTAACAAATGAAGCGCTTTGGAAAAAATAAATGTAATGAAATAAGAAAGGAGTTGATCTTTTATATATGTAAGTTCAGATCTTTGAATATTAGCTCATATGCTCATAAGAGTGTTTCAGATTTATTACATTTTTAAAATTTGCTTTACTTATACAAGTATCACTGCAAAAATTTTAAAGTACAGATGCTGCAGAAAGTTTTACTATCACTCACAATCCCACTGCATGAGAACCTCTGCTATTTGGGGAGGTTGTATATAACATCCCACCCTTTCCTTTGCATTTACCTATATATGTATATATGCAATTGCATATTCTGTTTTGAATAAGCTTTGACCTAAGTGGAGCTTGGTAAATTGCAAAATTAGCCGTAACACTTTTTGGCTCATCTCATTGAGACATAGAATTAACCTTGTGATTATAATGCAGAAGTTGTGTGCCTGTTGCAAACGTAGGACTCAGAGGCCTTCTAGCTTCTACCCTCACTGTCTTAGAACTCTGGAAGGAGCATGAGATCAAGCGTGGGGTAACCACCTAGAGAATGAGCAACTCCATTGAGAAAGGTCTCAGGAACCCCATCAATTCACCAGGTAAATGCAAATGTGTAAATGAGTCCACCTGAGATTAGCTGAGCCCAGCCCACACCATAAGAACTGCCCTGTTGAGCCCCGCCCAAATTGCTAACCTACAGAATTCTGAGCTAAATAAATGTTCATTTAAACAACTGGATTTTGGAGTGTTTTGTTATGAGCAAAAGCTAGCTGATACTACAGCATACGGTATGTAGTTTTATAACTTTCTTTTTCTTTACTCCTTATGTTATAGAGAATTTGCCTTGTCAATACACTTAGATCTAGCTTAGTCTTTTAAACAGTTACATAGTTTCCATATTATGGATCCCATAGTTTATTTAATATTGTTTTCCATTGTATGTATGTATCAGTTTTTCCCTATTCACCTCTTGATGGCCATTTAGGTTGTTTCTTTCTTCCTTTCTTCTTTCCCTTGTTCCTTCCTGCCTTTCTTTCTCTCTCTCTCTCTCTCTCTCTCTCTCTCTCTCTCTCTCTTTCTATTGTAAGTATCCCCGTAGCTTTTGTAAATGCTTATCCTACTGTGTCTTTTCTCTGCCGATAGTAATTATGGTATCTTTTTTCATATAGAACTTTGAAAAATATTTTTAGATGTATCACTCTTTTCCTTCATGGCTTTCCTATTTTGAGTTTTGCTTGAGAGCAATTTTCCAATCAAAGTTTTTACTCTATTTTTTTCTAACACAGGATTTTATATAAGTATCTCTGTGTCTGTATGCGTGTGTTTTATATTTTTTTATGTGACGGTCAGTCTGTGTGGCCACAAGAGGAGACACAGGAGAGGCACAGGAAAAACGAAGTTTATTATACTCACAGGTGCTAGAGTCAGGAGGCGTGCCACGTCACGCAGAACTGCTCGGGAAC
The DNA here is from genome assembly GCF_000956105.1 of Propithecus coquereli. Classification (NCBI taxonomy): domain Eukaryota; kingdom Metazoa; phylum Chordata; class Mammalia; order Primates; family Indriidae; genus Propithecus; species Propithecus coquereli. The sequence goes on from NW_012141747.1 coordinate 3,137,828, forward strand.
GACACCAGGGTGGTCAGGTGGTCAGCAGGTAGGACACAGGAGCAAAGGGAAGGTTTAGGACACTGCCTGTACGGGGGCTTCCTCAGAGAAGGCCAGGCAGAGCAGAGTGAATGATTTAGGATTAGCTAGTTTGAATAATTTTGGCGGGCTTTGGGCTATGGAGATGGTTCTTAGTTGCCTGGCACTTGGTCCCGGGATGATTAAGACAGAGGAATATTGCCTTCTGGGGTTCAGCCACCAGATAGGGCATTTATGACTCTGCATTGGTTAGTTTGCCTATCAAAGCCATGCTCCTGGCTGGGTCCTTCCTATCTCTTAGAATTTCTTAGTCTCTCTCCAGCCAGAAAGGGTTTTTGAGATAACTGGAGACCATTATCCTAAACAAAGTATCTCAGGAATGAAAAAACAAATGAAAAAAGTCACATGTTCTCACTTTTAAGTGGGAGCTAGATGATGAATATATATGGTCATAAAGTGATGTAATGGACATTGGAAACTAAGAAAACAGGAGGGTGGGAGGGGGTGAGGGATCAAATATTACCTTTTGGGTACAATGTATGCTATTCTGGTGATGGGTGCTCTAAAAGTCTTGACTTCACCATTGTACAATTCATCCATGTAACGAAAAACCCTTGTACCCCCTAAATCTATTGAAATAATAATAAAACACAAATGCAAGCATTTTAAAAAGCATAATATATAAAACGATTTAAAACTATTCACAGTAATCAATGTGTGTATGTGTGTGTGTAAGAGTGACAGAGAAAATTGGGTTTAGTTCATTAATCCTCTGGACTTTATTTTAATTTACAATAGTTTCCCTTTTATCCTTGCTTTTGCTTTCCACAGTTTCAGCTACCCTTGATCAACTGAGGTCTGAAAATACTAAATGGAAAATTCCAGAAATAAACAATTCATAAGTTTTTCAATTGCATGCCCTTCTGAGCAGCATGATGACATCTCTCTGGGTCCTGCCCCTCCCAGGATGCGAACCCTCCCTTTGTCCAGCATCTCCACGCTGTCTGTGCCC
>NW_012141747.1:3142132-3161615 GCF_000956105.1 Propithecus coquereli
TAAATAACAGCATTGTCATGTTTTTTTGAATGCTGACTTAATTTAGAATATTTAACTTGCTTATGGAAATGAATCTGGAAAAATCAGAAAGAGGCAAATTGCCAACCATGATTGAAAACAAAAACAAAAACAGAGCCCTAATTGAACTTTTGGTTTCTTGTAATGTTCTATTTTGGACTTCAAATTCTGTTTTTCTCAGAGGCACCAAAGACTACAAAACAACCTTTGCTAATGGTGGAAAATAAAAAGCTTCTTGGGAAACAAGACTTCATCATGCAAGAGTTTATAAGTGTATGTCCAGTTTTTTTTTATTAAAAAAGGAGAAAAAGCCTTTCTTGAGTCAGAAATATTTCTCGAACTACTACAGAATAACAATTATGACTCTCCACTTTTTATTTTTGTTACTAGGTTGAAAAAGATGACTCTCTACAATGCCTACACCAGAGGATATTATTCTACAAATAAGGGCCCAGCATGACATTTATGAGAAAGCTGGGGTCCTCCTGTGCGAAGCTGATTGGTGGTCAGCCAACGGGCTCCAGGGCGCTTCGAATAAAGGCACCTTCTCCACTGGGCTGTTCAGACGCAGGGCAGAGGGTTGCCTCTGCCTGTGGAACTTGAGGACGTCCTCGGCTCCCGTCACAGCAGCACAGGTCTGTGGCCAGCGAAGAGAAACCAGACTCTAAAAACGAAACATCTTCTTCCCCAATGCCCTTCCATCTTGGTCATCTACTGCTTCTGCATGCTACAGATTCCCTCCTCAGGTAAGGGGATCCTCATCAGATCCCACCTGGCCTGAAATCTGAGGAAAACTGGGAGCGACCTGGATCCTTCCAGGGCGGTTTTGGAGGGAGCCAAGATTTCCCCCCTCCCCCCATTTTCACCCTCTTGCTCTCTGGCTTTGAATTTGCTTCTAACCTTTAAGAGAGGATGGACAGAGCTAGATGCTGCAACCTTTTACCAAAGGAGACTTTTCTCTGTGGGACCGGCGTTAGTTAAACTGCTCCTACCCCAGGGATGCCCTGAATACGTGTCTCTGACACTGTGCAGGGCGAGGCACGCCCCGGCGTGAGTTGGGGGAAGGTCCCACTTCTTAGCCGTTTGTGCTCCCTGGATTCTGAAGAGACAAGCAGTAACACTGAGTTTACAGCACCAAAGACTGAAAATTGATGGGCAATTGGAGAGGGGCGGGGAGGAGCGCTCACAGGGGAAAGGAATCTTTTCAAAGCCTTTCCCGTGGGCTCCAGGGGGCGGGATCCCAGAGTGCAGCGGAGGCCAGCGTCTCCCCGGGGCTGTGGCGCTGTCCGAGGTGCTGGCCGGGTGCGGGCGGCGCGTCACCAGCTTCTGAGAACCAGCGCGGTTGTAAGGAACCAGCGGGTGGGGTGAGGGTCTGTGATGGGAATCAGTTACTATCATCTCCGTAGGATGCAGGGAAGTGTGCGATGGCAAAACAGCTACAGTTGAAAACACGGACTATTTCAAAATTTTAGGTTTTTCCATTAGAATTTTGATTTAGGGGAGTAGAAAATCTTTGAAAATATATTGAAAGAGAAAGCATATTTCAAACAGTATGTTTTGTCATGTCTTACAGTGCTTATAGTGCAATCGCAAAAATTGCAAGGAACTGTGGAGGTCAGCTGGGCTTAAGCTCTCACGGGATGCAGGAATGCCCTGTATGGTTTCCCTGCAGAAAGTCTCCCAGATTTGACCACTTTCAGTGACCTCCAACTCACTGCCAGCCTAAGACAGCCAGCCGCTGCCTCTACTGGGCTCCAATAGAATGCTAGACTTTTTTTTTTTCACTTTTGGAAATCTGTTATTACCTTTTGTTTATCTTTCTCTGTATTTATATCCACCTCCCTATTTTTCCTGTTTGATTTTATATTTCCTGAGGGTAGGGCTGCTGAGGTCTTTGCCTTTGTATTAACACAGAACCTGCCAATAAATCCTTGTAGGATTGGTTTGCACTACTTTGCATTATTAAATGATTCCAGACATCAAAAACTTCTTTATACTAAGGTGAAATATGATCACATGTCACTTCTAACCATTAGCCCTAGTTCAGATTTTGGGGGCAACACAGAATAAGACTAATATCTCCTACTTATGACAGTTCTCAAAATAGTGGAAGGCAGTTAACATACACTTCCTAATTTTCTTCTTTCCAGAGAAAACTATGCTCAGTTACTTGAACTCTCCCTCATATCCTGTCATTTTCAAGTCAGACTATTACCTTTTGAGGTTTGGGCACAATTATTCGAATCTAGCCTAATATTGTTTTAAATTTCTCTTGGCTCATAGAGAGAATGCAGGGAGTGAAATACCACTGTCTTTTTTTTTTTAATATAAACTATTCTTGAACCCTATATTCCTTATCCCACATTTTAAAAAATCCAAGTTCATGGTTTTATATTTATTCATTTAATTTCATCTTGTTAGTCTTGACCTATCCAATCAATCTTTTCAATTATAGTATAGCTATTCCTCCAAGTGTATCACATGCAAATGAGAAGAGGTGTTGATTAAAGTCAGACAAAGGTTGTTGACATGGTCCAGCAACATGCTGGTAGCAAATTTTCCCAGAGCCCCACCTCTGGAGAGTCTGTGCAGAGAGACAGGTATTTGTTTATCTTAAAAGTTGCAAGAGTGTACTCTTGCTATAGTGGTGAGTCATTTTTAAAAAGCTCCAAGGGTGATTATGATGCAAATACTTTGTTCACACCATCTCCTGTTATTCCATCCTCATAAATTCCATCAAAATACAAATTAAGTTGTTATCTTCATATTTTCCCCCTTTCCTGAATTGCTAATGTCTTTACTGAAAACTGGTAAACTAAAAAAATGCCATTTTAAATTAATTTTGTACAAATCTCAGATTTGCTAGTGGTAGGTAGAAGTGTGTTTTCTTTGTAAATCTTTTTAACAGCATTGTATCCTATCTTACCTTCCCATTGACCTCTTTTGTCTGGTTCTTTGGTGGTTTATTGTTATAATAGAACTTCTGTATTTTTTTCATTGTAGAGATTCATTGTAAAGATTTGGAAGTAAGTGCTATACCTTCTTTCTCTAACTGATATTTTTATGATTTCTCACAACAGGACTTCCACAACATTTGGCCGATCTTCCGGATGGCTTGGATATTGTGCAGCTTGAGGTAGCCTATCATTCAGTAATGTGAGATTTTTGTTTAGTCTGGGCCTCAAAAGCATCATGTGGATAATGCTGACTTAAAACTATTTGTACTATTTTAAGATCAGATTTTCGGTTGCAGCAGAAACTCACTGTTGCCGTTTTCATATTCTCCTTTAATGCACCCTGAGAGTTGTGTTGAAAGTCACTGCCACTCTGTGAGAAGAAAATGCAAGGTTCATAAATGGGACAGTTTTAGAACTTTAAACATGTTGTAATAGAATTCTATTGACTAATTCATTTAAAAAATTTTTGTTGATACATAATAGATGTACATATTTTCAGGGTACATGTAATATTTTGATCTATTCATATGTATAATAATCAAATTAGAGTAATTGGAATATTCATCACCCTAAACATTTATCTTTTCTTTATGCTGGGGGCATTTGAATTATTCTCTACTAGCTATTTTGAAATATACAATATATTATTTTTTACTATAGTCACTCTACTGATTTAGCAAACTGTAGGTCTGTTCCTTCTATCAAGCTGTATTTTTGTACCCATTAATCTACCTCTTTTTATGTCCTCCTCGCTGTGATTCATTTTCTTCATTTTGTTTTTTAGCGACTGGTGTATTGTCTGAGTCAGCGGGCAACTCTTTCTAGCCAACCTAAGGTAAAAAAAATTAATATACATATGATAATTCTTGTAGTCATAACAGTGCATTTGTTTATACCATAATTGATATCTACAATAAATACACTCTTTTGCTACCTGCAGGAGAATGCTGTGTGTATGCGTAAATGTGTTTATGTATGAGAGAAGATAGTTTTAGGAAACAGCATGTGAATCTTTTAAATGTAAATTATTATAAAATATTGGTAGTTCATGTGTATTCTTATAATTATTGTAATTATATATAATTAAATTAATTGTATATGTTGTTATATATTGTACATTAAAAATAGGCATATTATGATATAGCAGTTCTCCAAAATAATATTGCTCATTTAAAGGACCCAACAATACCCACAGTAACCACACAGAAATATTTCAATGGATACAAAGCAAGTGTCAATTTAACTGAAAATACAAAGGGGTGGTCTCAGGATAGCCCATGATTCTTAGTGTAGCCTATATGTTTACATCTTGAGCCACATCTCTTCCTCCCTCACTTCCCCAACCCAACATACCATACTCCGGCCACATTGAACTCCCCACTATTTATGCACCAGGCCCTCTGTGTCTTTGCACAGCCTTTTTCTTAGTCAGAAATGCCTTTGCCTCTTTCACATGCTGCAGTTAACAGCTCAGACCCTAAAACTAAACTACCTAGGTTCAAAATCCAGCTCTATTTATATTTGGCAGTTTCTTAATTGCTCTGTGCCTCAGTTTCCTCATCTGTAATATCGGGATAATAGTCATACTAGCCCCATAATGTTATCATGAGGATTGATTGCTTTAATATATGTGAAGTGTTTTCAACAGTATCCAGAACATGGTAAATGACAGCATTTAGGAGCTAATTGTTACCATTGCCTCTTTTTTTATTTTTTTTATTTTTTGAGACAGAATCTCTTTCTGTCATCCCAGGTACAGTGTAGTGGCATGCATCATCATAGCTCACTGCAACCTCAAACTCCTGGGCTCCAGCGATCCTTCTGCCTCAACCTCCCAAGTAACTGGGACTATAGGCGCACGCCACGACACCCAGCTAATTTTTCTGTTTTTTAGTAGAGACGGGGTCTCACTCTTGCTGAAGCTGGTCTCGAACTCCTGAGCTCAAGCGATCCTGCCTTGGCCTCCCAGAGTGCTAGGATTACAGGTGTGAGCCACCATGCCCGGCCTACCATTGCCTCTTAATGGAACTAATTCTCATTCTCTAAGGCTCAAAAGTCACTTTGTCTCTTAAACTTCATGAATATGTTGTGCCTATTTCTTCTTATTTTCAGTTAACCATTATGGATATATTTGAAGACAATTGTCATCTCCCATCTTCAGAAATAATCTTTACAGCCCTGGTACCCGGAGCAAAATTTCAGGGTGAGAACTCAGGGTTCTCCATGTCTTTGCTACTTTCTCCCTGCCCTGTACTAGGGGTTTCCCTGCCCTTCACATGATGGCTGTGAGGGTGTCCCCTGCATGAGCAGAAGCAGCAGAAGTGTGGCTGTCACATGGGCCACCTGCAGTATTAAATTGGGTTGTGGGGTTCCCCAAGTACAAGGGCCCACTCAGAATGAATTTCCCTCCCCCTTCTCTGTTTTCCCAAAGCCGATCCCATCCATTATTTCCAATTGCAGAATAGCAAGGAGTTGCTCAGCGAACAAAGCTGCTAATATTTCAAAGCAGAGAGACTGGCTCTTCCTGGCTTTGCTGCTTCCTGAAATGTGACTTTTAGCATGTCACTTCCTCTCCTGGGGCTTTGGTTCCCTCCACTGCCCAATGTCTGGACGAGTTACCTGGGCTCTAAGTTCACTCCTGTCTGGTCCCAGAAGAGAGCAGGTCTGTGACTCTAGGGACATTTTTCTCAAGGCAGTTCAGAAAGCAGTTACATTCTGCAAATAAAATCTGCAAAACTCTTTGTGTTTCTGGTCACCACTTGGGATTAGCAGAAATTTAGATGGGAAGAGGGGCAATAGGTTCTTGTGAACAGAGCCCTACTATTCATTAATTCAAAAAAGATTTTTATTGCAAGCATGCCAGTGCCAGTTGCTGAGGATATAGTAGTGATGAAAATAAAGAGAAACCTGCTCTCATGGAACTTATATTTTAGTTGGGGAAATGGGTAATAGGCAAGATAGATAGTAAAATTTTAAAAATATTTTTTCTCTAAAAAAAAATAAAGCAAGGAAGTGGCATATGAAATGTTCAGCAGGGTGATTAGTACCAGGAAAAGCATCTTCATGTTCCTCGCTATTTTTTGGCCTGAAAAATAAAAGTAACAGTATAAAGTCGATGAACATGCTACAAAAAAACAACCGTTTGCCCAATAAGTATCCATGGACACACACACACACACACACACACACACACACACACTCTCTCTCTCTCTCTCTCTCTCTCTCTCTCTCTCTCTGTCTCTTTCTACTGTGATCAGATGCTGACAAGAAGAGCAGGAGCTGTAAAAAATAGCAAATACTTTCTGCTGGTTAAAAGTGGTGATTATAAGGATGGCTGGGTGTGGTGGCTCATGCCTGTAATCCTAGCACTCCGGGAGGCCAAGGCGGGAGGATCGCTCAAGGTCAGGAGTTCAAGACCAATCTGAGCAAGAGTGAGACCCCGTCTGTACTAAAAATAGAAAGAAATTAGCTGGACAACTAAAAATATATAGAAAAAATTAGCTGGGCATGGTGGCGCATGTCTGTAGTCCCAGCTACTCAGGAGGCTGAGGCAGAAAGATTGCTTGACCCCAGGAGTTTGAGGTTGCTGTGAGCTAGGCTGATGCCACGGCACTCTAGCCCAGGGAACAGAGCAAGACTCTGTCTCAAAAGAAAGAAAAAAAAAAGTGGTGATTATAAGGATATAGAGAGTTAGTTTCCAGAGAGCCTCTGTTATCAGTATGTCTGTTATTTATTGTGTGTATCTGTGCGTGTACACCCAAGTGCATGTGTGCACACATATGTACATGGTGGTGGGGGTAGAGAATGCATAGATATCGCCTGCTTCCACTAAAGAAACATGCCACAAAGTCTGCAGAAAGACGTAATTGGATGCACAGCAGTAAAATTAGAAGTATTATTAACAACTTTAATTTCTGTCTTGATTGAGGTTTGAGCTGATTCAAGAATGTTTAAATGTGAATGAGATGTGAATGGTCAATACTAACCAGATCAGCGTATTTAAAAGATTGTTCACAGTATCATCTCTAACAATTTTATAAAATGTGTACATGAAAATGTATACAATTGTTGTGTAAGACACCTTCTTCACAGCATATCCTTGAGTCGGATACGTGCGTATACAGCTGTCATCTGTGCAAACAAGGGCAAGGGGCCACTAACAAGGATTTAGAAATGAAAACTTGGACTTTCTGCAAGAAGAGTAAAGATTCATGTAGAAAGCTTTTGGAAACAAAAAAGTCTTGGTCAATTCGAACCATTCCTTAAAAATAGAATGCTGGTATATACTCAGCAGCAAATTAAACTGCAATGGATATTTTCTTTCACCTCTTAGTCAGATGGTTATCTGGAAATTGATTTTCTTTTGTGCATCAGAGAGTAGATTTTTTCACCCAAAATTAAAAAGATAAAAAGAGATTAAGTTTCCAAATGATGATGTGTTGCTGATAACTTTATTGTAAGATCTTGCATCAACTATATAGTCTTATTAAATTTGTATAATGGAGGAATTTCTTTTTAGATTATCAATTTATTTCATAATCTTTGGGTAAATCCAGTAAGGTACGTGGTGTGTCTTATGCTGAAAACCTCACCCGTTGCCTGCCCCAGTAAAATGCCATGTAACTTACCCTCACAATTCTCTTTCCAGGATAACCAAGACAGATACAAATGGGTGAGTACCCTCCAGCCCGCAACAAGGGCACGCACCTTCCACGCAAGTGACAATCAGTACTAATATTACTTTTCTTTCTTATTTAGTTTTTATTTCACTACTCCAGAACTCAGGAGCCAACACATCCAGTTAAAACTGGGGTTAGTATTTTATCATAATCACATTTCTGTAAAAGCAACTCCCCTCCGCATGTCTTTTACTCCTTCCTGATTGATATGTGCAGACCAGTAGCAAAGCCGGGGCCTCCAGACACACCCTGGGTGGGACTTTCCTAGGAGCTTTTCCCTAGGGCTGCAGGGATTGTCTCTCTCCCTCTCTGTGGTGGCTGACAGATCCAAACAGTTAGAGAATAATTTATAGAAAAGAAAAAAAATAAGTAAGGAATAACTTTTATTATGCACTTAGACAGGTGGATAAGAAGAGCCTGGTAAATGCTGTGCTCTCCTTGCATGGTTCCTTATTACCTTCTGTTTTTCACATTTGTCTTTTGTGATGTGTAAAGTACCATCCTCCAATAGTGCTCCATGGATGTGCATCTTCCGTGGCTGTCACAACGTGTATGTGCAATGGGAATAACAACCATCACCTTTAACTTCCTTATTATAAATTTGAGTTACCCTCAGGAGCAGCTTGTGTAGGTAAATTTCTGTGGCATATGATTAAAGGAATATTGGGAAGGTCATAGAATATAATTTTTAATTCAGGTGCCTTTTCATAGCAACTGAAATTTTACCATTAGAAAGTTACTTATTTATATATTCAAGGCTTTCCAAGTCTTCAAGAGGATCCTTAAAAAAAGCAAATACTCATAAAAATCTTTTTTTCCCCCTAAGAGTCAATCAGTATTATAGGTCTAGGAAGGGGAATCAGGTAGGGAGGGGATCTTAACAAGACCGAAAAGGGCACCAAGAAGGGAGAGAGAACAATGGAAGGGGAAAGATAAACTGTCTGTTACACAAACTGACTTTTACTCTGAACCAAAGCACCCAGGGAGGATCCGTGAGGACTGGATAAGGACAGGTGGCTGTGCCTGGGTGTGTGTGGGCAGTCACAGACAAGTATAAGAAAATAGAAATGTGTGGGGCAGGGGAGGGTTAGGGTGCTGCCCTTCCACCTGGTCCCTTGGATTAGGAAGTCACACCTGAGGAGTGAGATGCATCTGCGTGGAGCTGCTTCTAGGACAACACATTCCGCTCTGGGAGTGCAGGGTGCTAGGGGTTAATACATGTCTAGAGTCTGATTTACCCCAAGGGGATATTTGTAAGTGATGTGTTGGAGTTGAAACCTGCAATCAAAACAAGCAGCTCTTTATTGAAAACATAAAATTTCAAGCTTAGGCTCGGAAATGGATTTTACTCTGAAAATTAAACCCATTTGTAAGGGAAGTGAGTCAAAAGGAATGCACACAGCCCGGGGCTCTCAAAATATTCCTCTGGTGTTGCTGTCCCAGCCTCCAGTCTTAACCCTCTCAGTGCCTCTTTGTCGCAGTTTCCTCCCGTGCATCCTTTAATGCGCCTGGCTGCCAAGCTCGCCAACAGACGGATGACAAGATTTCTGCAGCCAGTACGTGCCTTTTTTCTTCCACCGTAGTTTGATGCCACCCAAAGTTCATTTAACCGTGGTAAAAGCGTGTTGTTGCCTTGGGTTTCACTTTCTCTCCTTGAATCTCAGTCTTGGGTGGGAGCTCTGGGCAGAAATGCGGGTCCTTTGAACTTGAACTTGTCTAAGTTCCTCCACCTCTCTGGGCCTCAGTTCCCTCCACTGTACCCAGCCCCATGGCCCAGCATGGTTCCACTCCTCTCCTAATTTGCTCTTTTCATCCCTCAGTTTTGTTTGTCACTTCCCTGTCCCTTCCTCCCGACGTGGAAATTGCCCTGGTGATATCCTCTGTTCCCTATTGCCCTGCCTGCCCTTTGTCTATTTCTCAGAGATTTTTAAAGTTTTTTTTTCTATTTTTAAGTTTAGAAATTACCAGTTTCAGTAATAGCTGAACCTGTTCAAAATGTTAATCTAGGTTTTATTGCATGCTAGCATGAAAAAAAAGAAAAAGAAAATTTCTTTTGGACTTCCTGAGCCCAGGTAGGTGACCAACTAGTCCCAGCTTGTCCAGGACTTTCCTGGTTTTAGCTCCGAAAATCCCAAGCCGCCAGTCTCCGGAAAGCTGGTTGGTCCTAAGTGCAGGCAGCACTTTTTTTGATGCCTACTGACTGCAAGCTTCTGGTCCAGTCTGCCTCCATTCTTATGGCAGATTCACAGGCAGAGAACAAGCTGAAGAAGCTGTAGTGGCTTATCCTTGAAAATTTGCCTGAACCAGGGATCAGTTTCAAAGTTGGTGCTATTAGCAGAAGAAAGCAGTAACTTAACGTAGCTGGACACAAATGGTAATTCAACCAAGAAAGCAAGCTCGCTTCCGCATCAGGGACTTGTGATTGGCCACACTGTCGCCATTCTCTTTAACTGCTTTCTTGTGCCAGACTTCTGACCACCTTAGAATGGAAGCAGGGAGGGGCAGGATCACCCAGGCCAACTGCAAGGTTGTGGGTGTGGTTCCTGTTGAATTAACCTGTGCCTCATTCCCTCGCAGGGGTCAGGGGCTGCTGCAGTCCACTTTACCAAGAAGGTATGTGAGCCCTGTGGAGAACGCAGCCCCCAAAGACAGCTCCATGAGGGAAGGGCAGGGAGGGCTTGCAGCTGGCCACCCTGCCACCTTCCAGACCACTGTGGGAAGAACTGGTCTCACACAGGCCCCTGAGAACCTTCTGTGCCTGAGCATCTAAGTTTGGGTTTCCCTGGGGCAGGAAGAAACCATGGGGCAATGTCTCTGGCTGTTAATATTTCATCTCTGGTCTCACAAATGAGTCACCTGGGGCCATCTCCTCCTGGGAATCTGCGTTCTTTGGCTCAGGGACCCACATGCACAAACTCAGGGAGAGGCACTGCCATGCACAAACCCCCTACTCCAGTGGTTCTCAAACTCGATGGTGCATCAGAGTCACCTGTTAAAATCTAGACTGCTGGCCCCACCTCAGAAGTTCGGCAGGTCTTGGGTGGGGCTGAGAATTTGCATTTCTGACAAGTCCCCCGGTGTGGTTGATGCTGCTGCTCTGGGACCACCCTTTTGAAAGCCATCCCCACAGACATTTTTGAAAGACCCTTGGTGCAATGCGGTTGCATAACAGTTTATGTTTTTGTGTTGCAGGATTATGCTGCCACCCTGGGACGGCCATTTTTCCTTTTCAGGGTATAACATGTTTCCTCATCTCTGTTTTCTCACCATAATTCACTGCAACTGTCCCAATTATGGAGTTACTGCAGAATGGGCACAGCCAGGACCCCTGGTGACCAATTGTGGGGACTCTCACCCTTCACTGGGCATGACTCAAACTCAGAATCTCCTCCTACGAGCTTGTAGAGCAAAGGATCTGACATGACAAAGGCTGAGCGCACCCGAGTGGGGGGAGGAAGTGCTGCTCAGGGACAGACACAGAAGCAGACCAGAGTCTGAGTCCGTGTTTTAGAGCATTAGGATGCAGGACACATGGCCCCCAAAACACACTGGCAGGAGGAATCTAGGCACCATCCTCCCCTTCTTCCTAGAACACAGAGATTCTTGCAAACGTCACAGCGTCAGTTCTCTTTTAGTTTTTGGTCTGCCATTCCCTAGCTGTGCTCAACCACTGAGATCCTCAGTGTTTGCATAGAAAACTGAGCAAATCAGACTAGATCTGTGCCTCCAAACTGCGTTCTGTAAATCACTGGCACTAACAGGTACTCTGCAAAATCAGATAAGCTTGGAAAATGCTGAACATTTACAAAGATTCACATGCACCTGGCCTGTCACAGGCTCTGAGAAGTCCCACGGGAAACAATCTGTTTCACCTGACTTAATCATTTGTTTCCTAAACTTATTTGACCTCAGAGACTCTTCCCATCCCTCCCTACTTCCACCCCACGTACCCCTTTTTGGTCTACATGACCTATTATTGCATTATTCAGTGGAAAATACTTTGAGAAACCGTAGATCCCCGTGGTGTCTCCAGGCTGAACGGTCCTGATGGATGGTCTGCGGATCTCACCACACAAGCATCGGCTAATGGGTAGAGGTGATGGGTGTGAGATGGTGTCAGGGTCCTAGGAGCAGCAAGAGTCCTAGAGCACTGCCCCAGAGGACCTACAGACCAGCACTAGCATGGGGCAAGGGCTCACCAGGTGGGTCCCCGAGGAGGAAGAGGAATGAAATCCCGGTTAGAAGAATGAGGCCTTAGGGCTCTGTACATAGAGGAACTGGACCAAGATATAGGCCTCAGACGGTTTTGTCTCAGTATCTGTAAGTCACTGAATTTTTTTTCAGCCAAGAAATGGAAGAAACATTGAAGACAAGGCCCAGTAGATGGTCCAAGGTCAGCTCCATGTTAGCTTTTGTTTTCCAAGCAAATGTTATGTGTTTGATTGGGGGGAGTGAGAGGCAGCCAGGGGGGCCATTGTTCAAAGAAAGGGGGACCACCTGGAACCCCCAAGGGCTCTGCTCCCTCTCTTTTCCCACCCACAGCACCACGGAGACCCCCCACCCCAGTCTGGCAGAAGCAGGCGGTCCCAGACAACATTACAGCCTTCACTTCCATGCCCTTGGGAGTATGTCAGCTCCAGCTTTAGGGGATGGGGATGAAAGCTCTTCATAGCCCAGCTGGCCCCTCTGATAAGGAAAACACAACCCTGGCATGCCTGGGTGGTGCACCGACGAGCCCCTAGAAGCTACCAGGCTCCCTACAGTGGGAACATTTCTAAGAACACAGCCAGGCAAAGCTGTTCCCTCCGATCCAATGATGCTCTGAGACCCAGAGTTTAAGTCTGGGGAGATTCCTTGGCCTTCAGGCCTGCGGGAGAGGAAAGCCATGCACAAGGGAAGCTCTGGGACTCCTCTGTCTCTCATGATGATGTGGTCCCAGGGACATGTGGCCACTGTCCTATGGTTGCTGCCAGCAGGCAGCAGCATTCAGGGCCCCAGAAGTCCAAGGTGCCTGACATGGCTGTCCCACTGCTGGGAGACAAAATACCCAGCAAACACAAGGGGAAGATGTTCCCTTAGGCCACGGCACTTACACCAATTTAATAATAGCCTAATTAAATACAACAAAAACAAGTCTTATAGGTACTCATTGGGGGAAAGTGATCTGGGCATTTATGACATGTCAAGTTGAGGTATAATTTGAAAATACATTACATAATAGCATGCCCATGGGCCTTGTCTTCATTCTGAGAATGATTTGACCTGAGCTGTACACTTCTTTTCTTTTTCAGGATTCAATAGCACAGGAAAGCTGGATCTGATGAGGACATTCAGTGATTATTTTGAACAAATGTCACATTTCTTTCTGCAAACAATATTTAAAGATATTTCTTTTGCTCTGTATGCACTAGAATATTTAGTTGTATAAAAATAAAGTAGCACTGTGTGATATTGTGAAATATATATTTGGTCCTCCTCCTGTTTCCTGGCATATCTTCAAAGTGATAAGCATCTTTTGTGTGATGAGTGGACTGGTGGCTGGCAGCCCCTAGGTAGCTTGAGGATGGGGCTGGTCACCAGAAAGACCAGGGCAGGATTAGATGGTTTTCAGGGTTTTCAGCCCCACCCCCCAACCTCAGGGGAGGGAGGAGAAGCTGAAGGTTAAGATGATCACCAATGGCCAATGATTTAATCAATCATACTTAATGTGAAATTAAATAGCTTAAACTTAAAGCTGTTGGAACTTTAGATTATTTGAGCCTTGAGAGAAATGTGACTGTGTGGTCTGAGTCACATAGCATGTAGCTGCAATTTCTGCTTCTCTAATTATAGATTAACTGTCTTATTTTTTATTCTGTAAAATGACTAAGAATGAATGGTGCCAGAGATAAGACCCCTCCCCTCTTAATTACTGGCTTTTCATTATTGATTAACTTCTTCCTTTATTGTTTTGTCCCCAACTCAGACCAGATGGTACAAAAGACCTTATGACTATTACATCCGCAGTGTGGAATGTTAAATATCCTTTCTAAAAAAGAACACAGCCTATAAGCAATCAAATTGTCGTAACTATGTACTAACCTTGTATGGAAAATGTTGAGATCCTATTAAGCTTCCCCAAACCTTGACAATATAAACGATCCTCAAACCTTTCCACTTCAGAATGCTGATTCTATTCATTTGGAGTCAGCATTAACAGGTGGCCATCCTCAAACTTTAAGTCCAAATAAACTCCATATTTAACCATATTTTCTGAATCTCATTATTTAAGGCTGATGTTATGTAATGAAGATTCCAGAAAAATCCAAAGGACAGGGCTTTAAGAGCTCCCAAATAGCTGAACACGTAGAGGTTCCTGGAGGGTGGTGCACCGAGAGGGGGCGTAGAGCTTCCCACACGCCTTGCCCTAAGGATCCCTTCATTTGTATCCTTTGTACTGTCCTTTACAAGAAACCAGTAAACACGAGTGTTCCCCCGAGTTCTATGAGCTGCTCTAGCAAATTAGTTGAACTTTGATTTACAGCCGGTCAGTCAGAATGACAGGTAAAACAACCTGGGGCTTGCCACTGGCATCGGACACCCAGCTTGTGTCTGCTGCAGAAGTGATCGCTTGCTTGGGGAAAAACCACACACACATTGTGGTATGAGAGCAGAGGAAAGACTGTTTTTACACCCATTTTCACTTCGTATTGGAAAGTCTTGGTGGGGAGGTGTTGGGTGTATTTTTTAATAATAGAATACATTTTTTAAAACTTACCATCTTTGGTATTGGTTTAGCATCCCCTAACTGTCTTGTTATTATTGAGAGTTGAGGGTATGGAATTGGGATAGGCTGGCTGGCTTCAACTCTTGTCTCCTCTGCTTTTAGCTGGGTAACCTTGGGTAGGTCAATGCCCATCCCTGTGCCTCCGTTTCCTTTATGGTAAAATGGGGTTGGTAGTACTAGTACCTTCTTCACATAGATTTTGTGAGGACTAAGGAGATGGTCCATGTGAAGGGCTTGGCATGGTGCTACACAGTGAACACTCAATAAACGTTGGCTCCAATTACACTTAAAAGATGGTTTTCATTACACGAAGTGTACCAAAAGGACTTGCCCCCACGAAAGCTGTTTCTTTATTGCTGACAGCATTAAGTTAAGGCATAACAACTCCAACCTCTCCAGAAAACCATGAGGCTCAGGCTCCAGTCTCAGCCTCCCAAGTAGCTGGGCCTACAGGCACACACCACCACACCCAACTAATAGTTTCTAGATTTCTGATGAAATTCTTGATTTTGTCTTTTTTTATCCTTTAACATAATAAGAATAGATATTTTTAGAGTTTGTTTCTGATAACTATATTATCTAGATTTCTTTTATGACTGTTTCTATTGTCTGCTATTTCTCTTGTTTTCATTTACTGCTCACCCTTACTCTTCCAGTTCTTTAGGGTCCTGACTGAAGTAGTTGAGAGTTTGTCATGGGCTTTCCCATTGCGTACTGTAGTCTCTAATTTTTGCCCTCTCACCCCATTAGAGTGGCAAAAATTTCTGCCCAGTTTTCAGTTTCACAGCTACTTTTCCTGGAACCCTCAGACGTCCCTAGAAGAAATGTACCACCCTGGAAGGCTTAGTTTGTTTGCCTTTCTGGGTTTACATCTCAATCAAATCTTGGTCCTGCAAGTCTTCACTGCCATGTTATCCTTTCTGAAACCTAGGTACCAGAGAAAATCTAGCAAAGTCCTTGAAGACACAGGGACAAGAGTGTTCACGTGGTTTGTCTGAGCAAAAGAGTTATTGCTGGGTGTGGTAGCTCATGCCTATAATCCAAGCACTTTGGGAAGCTGAGGTGGGAGGAGCGCTTGAGCCCAGGAATTTGAGACTAGCCTGGGTAACATAGTGAGACCCCCTCTGTACAAAAAATAGAAAAATTAGCCAGTCATGGCAGCATGCATCTGTAGTCCCAGCAGTTCAGAAGGCTGAGGCAGGAGGATTGCTTGAGCCCAGGAGTTGATGTTGTGGTGAGCCTCAATACTGCCACTGCACTCTAGCCTGGGTGACAGAGCGAGACCATGTAAATAAATAAATAAAGTTGTAAAGAAGCCAAATGTCCATTAATGAGAGAAGAGATAAACATTGTTATTCATAAAAATGAAATTTATATAGTAGTGAAATTGAATGAACCATTTACACGAAGTTAAAAGAGTCTTAAAATCATGATGTTGAATAAAACAAGCAGGATGTTTTTTATAGCAAGATAACATTTATATAAGTTGAGCACCTTGGTGAGAATAAATATCAAATTTAGGAGAGCAGTGATTCCTGAGAGGAGGAAAACTAATACAAACCAGGAAGTTTACAGCAGAGCTTTAACTGTATTGGCAATTTTTTTCTTAAGGTGGTAGTGGGTGTGTTGGAAGTCAGTTGTGCAAAAAGTAACGATTTATAAATGAAGAAAATAATGTACAAATAAATTTATATGGAAACACAAAAAGGAAAAGATTGTTTTTGTCCAGGACAATCAAGGAGAGGGGTAGTTCTTGAATTGGTCCTTCAAGGATCTACAGGATGTCTGTAGATGGTGATGGAACAGTGTCCCCAACAGAGAGAATAACACAGAGACAGGGAAATGGGGTAATGTAGGGCATGGTCCAGTGACAAGTACCCTGGTCTGACTATAGGGCAGAGGGCATAGCAGGGGGTTCTTCATGCCTTCTTCCACCATAAGCAATGCCTACCCCAACCCAAACACACACACACTGCCTGGGTTTAAATTCTACCTATGCCTCTTACTATTTGTGTAATCTTGACAAGTTACCTCGCCATTTGCTGCCTCAGTTTCCTCACCACTGATGTGAGCACAGTAAGAGAAACTACCTTGCAGGGTTGTTCTAAAAGTATTACATGAGTTAGGCTGGGCGCGGTGGCTCACGCCTGTAATCCTAGCACTCTGGGAGGCCGAGGCGGGTGGATTGTTTGAGCTCAGGAGTTCGAGACCAGCCTGAGCAAGAGCGAGACCCCGTCTCTACTAAAAATAGAAAGAAATGATCTGGACAACTAAAAATATATAGAAAAAATTAGCCGGGCATGGTGGTGCATGCCTGTAGTCCCAGCGACTCTGGAGGCTGAGGCAGTAGGATCGCTTGAGCCCACGAGTTTGAGGTTGCTGTGAGCTAGGCTGACGCCACGGCACTCACTCCAGCCAGGGCAACAGAGTGAGACTCTGTCTCAAAATAAAAATAAAAATAAAAGTATTACATGAGTTAATCCTTATAAAGAATTTAGGACAGCATCTGGCACCTCCTAAGTACTCAGTGCTTGTTATTTATTATTGTTAGCACAGCATAAGCAAAGGATCTTCTACCTTGGGGACAGTGTGAATCCTGTGCTGGGGAGGTCGCCATGACTAGGTTCTGAAAAATCTTCCTCTCCTCCATCAAGTTAGCAAGTAGCCTTTGGGCACACTATAGATACATCCCTTCTGAATTTTTAAAAATACAGCGGCTAAGAGCTTGGTTAGGGGATCAGCTGTGTCATCATCAACTACCTGTGTGAACTTAGACAATTTACTTGACTTCTCTGAGCCTCAGTTTATTCATCTGTAAAATGGGGCAAGTGACAGAAGCTACCATCTATGTATGTTATTATGATGAAACAAAAGAATGAATGTAAGCTCTCAGTAATGTGCTGTACACACAATTACAAATATATATCCACACAAACTAACATTACATCACAGATTTCTTGCTGTGAGCTTCCATTTCCAGAGGCCTGGAAGTTTCGTGTCCTGAGTATGAACTCTTTCAGACACAGTAGTGGGTGCTTTATAATAATCCCCACAGTCCTGCAGATTAGAGTAGTAGAGTAACACTAGTTACTGCAACAGATAACCCCCTGAATCTCAGTGACTTTTCCCAGTAGAATTTTATTTCCATCTCCCACGTAATCCACTGCAGGTGTTTCTGGTCGTTCAATGTCCAGTTCCTTCTACCTGATAAGCTCTGCCCAAGATGGGCTCAAGGGCCTCCAAGTCCTCAACTGTTCAGTAAGTGGATGGGGAGAGACAAGAGGATGTCTGGAGAGAGGATTTATATGGGCCAGACCATTTCTTCTACCAGAGCTCAGTCACACGACCACGGCTGCCTGCAAAGGAAGCTGGAAATGCAATCCACTGTGTGGCCTGGAAGAAGAGGCAGATTTGGTGAGTAGCTGGTCAGTCTGCAGCATTTGAACGTTCTAAAAACTTCCAAATGTTTTCACTGCAGACATCATCTCAGCATCTAGTTGTACCTGCAGCCACCCCTTAATCATTTTAACCTTCAGCTAGTCTCAAAATGGATAGAAGCTGGCAGCCATGCAATCATCTGTAATAACATGCCAGCACACTTTCTTTCCAATTCTTTTATATTCTTTGAAGACAAGTAATCCAGGGATAGGAGACAATGAGACGAAAGGAAGGGGAGTGGAGCGAAGCTTTTCACTAACTGAAAAATCACACACAAATAAATCTTGGGAAGATAGTTGCCTAAAGATCAAACATAAATCGCATTTGGAATGTGGAATTCCAGTTAATCTGGCAGTAGCCATGGAGTTCCACGTTTAATGATATCTCATTAAAATTGCTCTTCTAATCATTGCCACTCAGCTGAATCTTTATATATATGCCTTTTGTCTTAGAAAGAAATGAAATTTGGAGATCAGCTTATTACATGAATCTGCCTGTGTGCTTTCCCTGGAAGGAGAAGGAACCATGGGCTAATCGCATCATTGCTATATTCAGGATCCTACAGGCAAAGACACCAAATTTTAACGCCAGCTGCAGCAGCTTTTCCAGCAATTTGTGCAAGAGTCATTAATACCAGGCATTTTGCTTAGAAAATCGCTCATGTAAAGGAACTGTAAAGTCCCATGTAGTTGTGCATCACAGGAGAGTCCTGCGGAAGTGAGTCTAAACAGGAGTCACATTTCCATGAGTGCTTGAACTCAATGGAAAAATTTTTCTTATACTTGCCTGCTAAGAAACCCATACACTGTGTATAACTTCAGAATTTGTCTCCCTCACTGTTTTATTAAATCCATTCATCATTTATGTGGGGCCATAAACCACCTACCCCAGAGGGGAGAAGTGGAATAAACAGGCACTTCTAGGCAGGGCAGGCAGGCCAGCCCTAGGTCTTCCATCTCTGCAGTGAGCAAAGGTGTATAAAAACATATCAAGAACGACTGACATTGTCACAGATGCTGACAGAAGTAAGGAGACAAAAGCAAAATCTGGCAACAGCCACTGTAAAGCTTTGTACAAGGAAAAAAAAGGTTGATTAGTGGAAATTAAGTTATAGATAACAAAGTGGGCTCCAATTAAGAGGAAATCACTAAGGCTAAGGGAAGGCTGAATTGAGGATATATTTACTGATAACACGTTTCTGTGGTTTGCGGCTGTTTCCATGCACGATTATTGCTGGCTGTCCCAGGAACAGAAACGACTTGCAGGAATACTGTCACTGACCATTCATTCAGTGATGTGACATGAAGTTACAGCGCCAGAGAACACAATGTGATATGAATGTAATCTTTGCAGCTCTGTCCAAATGAGGCATTTGGGCAGTTCTTGAAGAAAGTGGGCTTGACTTGTATAAGCCAGAAGTGCACAAAAATCTACATGAGAAAAATTATATAAACCTTCATGAAGCTTCTGGCTACCATAGACGTTAGTCTATAGTATTATATAGATAATTAAAATACAGTATGTTATTTAAATATTCCCTTTCATGGTTAATTTTACATCTATAATTTTGTATTCTTAAAGAGGGTATATGTCTTTGTCTGTTTGTGTTGCTACAAAGGAATACC
>NW_012141747.1:3163200-3164000 GCF_000956105.1 Propithecus coquereli
ACCAAAAATAAAGGATATTTCTTTCTCCTTGTGTTCAAGTTTGCTTTTGTATCTTTAGGAAGGTTTTGTAATTTTCCTCAGGTAGGTTTTTGTGCATTTCTTAACTTTATTCCTAAATGTTTTTTCTTTTCTCTTGTTATTGTAATTGGGGTTCATCGTATTTTCTAGTTTGTGATATTGTAAATACAAATGAAGGCTATTTTTATCTGTTAATTTTACATACTGTTCCTATACTGAATTCTCAGATTGTTGGTATGAATTTAAGACTTGACTCCCCTGGGTTTTCCAAGTATGCTCTTATATCATATCATCCACAAATAGAAATATGTTATCTTTCCTTTTCCAATTCTTATGGCTCTAATCTTTTCTCCTGAGCCCCCATTATTTTTTCCACAGCCAAGAGGGATGGAATGATAGTAAGAAGTCTCTGGAGGAGGTGAGAAGGACTGTGATCTGTTGCACAGGAGAAAAGAATAACAGAAGAATAACTTTTTGACCAAAGTGGGAGGGGCATCTTTCCCGCTGAAAGGAGTGGGTACTAGGGTCCAGGCATTTGGTTTGTTAATCCCTGGACAGAGATCACGTGGGGAATTGTAGACTGGCTGAGTCTTAGAGAACAGGCCTCAGGAAACAACTAAGGCTCAGGCTGAGAAAAGCACAGAACACCGAGTCTATTGCTGTGCAGGCCTGAAAGCGAAGCACAGAGTCAAACTCAATAATAGTCCCAGTCCTGATTTCGGTGGTGAGACCGAGGGAAATTCATTTATAAACACTTTTGCTGCCTGATACGTTAATAAACA
>NW_012141747.1:3164995-3175814 GCF_000956105.1 Propithecus coquereli
ATTGCTCAGGCTGGTCTCAAACTCCTGACCTTGAGCGATCCACCCGCCTCGGCCTCCCAGAGTGCTGGGATTACAGGCGTGAGCCACCGCGCCTGGCCCACATAAATATATTCTTAATTAATCTTTTCTTTTACACCAAAGGTAGCATGCTTATATGCATTATTCCTATGTAAAAAAAATTTAAGTAGTCAAATCTTTTTTTTTATTTGATTTCTTTTGGATTTTGAGTAATAGTCAAAGTCCTTTTCCATTTCTAGGTTATAAAGAGGTTATTCCATGAGTTCTTCTAGTATTTTTTATTTTTTATTCTGATATACACTGTGGAGTATGTATCCAATTTTATCTATTTTCATATGGTTATCCAATTGTCCCAACGCTATTTATTAAAAGTCCTTCTGCAGTGGATTGAGATGCCATCTTAAGCATATGCCAACACTTATGTGTACTTGGCTCTATTTCTGGGCTTGTTCTGAACTTACTATGCTGCTTCCTTGATCTCTTTGTCTATTCATGCATCAATACCACGTTGTTTTAACGTCTGGTAAGGCTAGCTCTCCCTCCCACCCTGTGCTATTCTTGATTGTTATTTTATCATAAAAACTTTGAAATCAACCTGCCTACCTCAGAAAATAATTTGTTGGGTTTTTAAATCAAGATGGTGTTAGATTTTGCATATTAACTTGGAGAAAATTGACATCTCTATGATGTTGAGTCATCTCACCAAAAATAAAGGATATTTCTTTCTCCTTGTGTTCAAGTTTGCTTTTGTATCTTTAGGAAGGTTTTGTAATTTTCCTCAGGTAGGTTTTTGTGCATTTCTTAACTTTATTCCTAAATGTTTTTTCTTTTCTCTTGTTATTGTAATTGGGGTTCATCGTATTTTCTAGTTTGTGATATTGTAAATACAAATGAAGGCTATTTTTATCTGTTAATTTTACATACTGTTCCTATACTGAATTCTCAGATTGTTGGTATGAATTTAAGACTTGACTCCCCTGGGTTTTCCAAGTATGCTCTTATATCATATCATCCACAAATAGAAATATGTTATCTTTCCTTTTCCAATTCTTATGGCTCTAATCTTTTCTCCTGAGCCCCCATTATTTTTTCCACAGCCAAGAGGGATGGAATGATAGTAAGAAGTCTCTGGAGGAGGTGAGAAGGACTGTGATCTGTTGCACAGGAGAAAAGAATAACAGAAGAATAACTTTTTGACCAAAGTGGGAGGGGCATCTTTCCCGCTGAAAGGAGTGGGTACTAGGGTCCAGGCATTTGGTTTGTTAATCCCTGGACAGAGATCACGTGGGGAATTGTAGACTGGCTGAGTCTTAGAGAACAGGCCTCAGGAAACAACTAAGGCTCAGGCTGAGAAAAGCACAGAACACCGAGTCTATTGCTGTGCAGGCCTGAAAGCGAAGCACAGAGTCAAACTCAATAATAGTCCCAGTCCTGATTTCGGTGGTGAGACCGAGGGAAATTCATTTATAAACACTTTTGCTGCCTGATACGTTAATAAACAAATGCTTAAAAGGATCAGTAATTCAGCTGGGAGGAGTTAGGTAAATCTTAAGGATCCTAATAAATTATCAAATCAAAGGTCTTGCTCTCAAGCAATCATTTGATTCACTGTATAGCAATGGCTGTGACTGTAGCATCACCTAAGGATCTTTAAGAAAATATCAGTCCCAGGCCTCATCTCCAGAGATTTAATTTGTCTGGGATTGGAGCCCCCGGATAGATGCATTTTTTTAAAAGGCTTCCAGGTGATTCTAATGCATAGCCAAGGTTGGAAGCCCTACACCCACCCAACAGGTGCGTGGGGCTCTATTATCTGTGTCTGCTTTATTGCCAGGAGGCAGCAAGTTAGCCCAGGTGTATAGGATGCTTCCTTCCATTACTAGGCAGGAATATTGTTTTCTTAACTTAAACTGGGAGTGCTGCATTTGCAGAAGCCCTGGAGCCCAACACTTGCATTTTATGTCAGACTGCTGACTTTTACTCCATGCCTCCTGTGTGCCTGCCTTACGGCTAAGCATTTTTGCATATATGGGTTTCCTGAGGCTCAAACAGGTAAAATGACTTTAACTTTCTGTTTTCATGTTTTTTTAAATTTTATCTTTTTAATTGACAAATAGTACTGGTCCACATTCATGAAGTACATACTGATGTTTCAATACATATAACATGTAGTGATCCGATCAGGGTAATTACCGTATCCATCATCCCAGACATTTATCATTTCTTTGTGTTGGGAATATTTACTATCTCCTTCTAGCTATTTAAAACTATGTATTATTGTTAACTACAGTCATCCTACAGTCGTATAGAGCACTAGAACTTAGTCCTCCTATCTAGCTGTAATTTTGTATCCTTTAACAAATCTCTCTCCATCCCTCCCTACCTCTCACCCTTCCCAGCCCCTAGTATCTTCTGTCCTACTTTTTACTTCTATGAGATTAGAGATTTTTTAGCTTTCACATATGAGTGAGAACATGCAGTATTTAACTTTCTGTTACTGGCTTATTTCACTTAACATAATCCTCTCCAGTTCTGTCCATGTTGCCACAAATGACAGGATTTCATTCTTTTCTACAGTTGAATAGTATTCTATTGTGTATATATACCACATTTTCTCTATCCATTTATCTGTTGTTGGATACCTAGGTTGATTCCATATCTTGGCTATTGTGTGAATAGTGCTGCAAAAAACATGAAAGTACAGATGTCTCTTTGATATACTGATTTCCTTTTCTTTGGATAAAGGTCAAGTAGTGGGCTTTCTGGATAATATGGTAGTTCTATTTGTAGTTTCCTGAGGAGCCTCCATCCTGTTCTCCATAGCGGCTGTACTAGTTTACATTCCCACCAACAGTGTATAAGAGTTCCCTTTTCTCTGCATCCTCACCAGCATTTATGACAAACCCACAGCTAACATCTTATTGAATGGGAAAAAGCCCACTCTTACCACTTTTATTCAACATAGTACTGGAAGTCCTATCCAAAGCAATTAGGCAAGAGAAGGAAATAAAGGACATCCAAATTGGAAAAAAAGAAGTCAAATTGTCCCTGTTTGCAGATGATGTGATCTTATATACAGAAAAACCTAAAGACTCTAGCAAAAAACTCTTAGAACTGATAAATGAATTCAGTAAAGTTGCAGGATATGAATATACAAAAATCAGTAGCATTTCTCTACATGAACAACAAACTAGCTAAAAAAGAAATCGAGGAGGCAATCCCATTTACAATAGCTATAAGAAAAAATGTAGGAATAAATTTAACCAAGGAGGTGAGGGACCTCACAAAGAAAACTATGAAACACTGATGAAAGAAATTGATGATAAAAACAAATGGAAAGACGTCCTGTGCTCACGGATTGGAAGAATTAATATTGTTAAAATGACAATACTACCCAAAGCAATCTGCAGATTCAATGCAATCCCTATCAAAATGCTAATGACATTCTTAACAGAAATAGAAAAAAAAAAACTCCTAAAATTTGTGTGGAATCACAAAAGCCCCACATAGCCAAAGGAACCACGAGCAAAAAGAACAAAGCTGAAGGTATCACACTACCAGACCTCAAAATATACTATGAGCTGTAGTAACCAAATCAGCGTGGTACTGACATAAAAACAGACAATGGAACAGAAAACAGAACCGAGAAATTAATCCACGTATCTACAGCCAAATGACTTTTGACAAAGATGCCAAGAACACTCATAGGGAAAAGGACAGTCTCTTCAATAAATGGTGCTGGAGGAACTGGATAACCATATGCAGAAGAATGAAATTAAACTCCGACCTCTCATGCTCCACAAAAATTAACTCAAAATTGATCAAAGAACTAAATGTAAGACCCAAGACTACTAGAAGTAAAACAGGGGAGACACTTCAGGACGTTGGTCTGGGAAAAGATTTTATGAGTAAAACCTGAAAGGCACAGGCAACAAGAGCAAAAGTAAACAAATGGGATTATATTAAACAAAAAGCTTTTGCACAGCAAAGGAAACAGTCAACAGAGCGAAAAGACAACCTACAGAGTGGGAAGAAATATTTGCAAATTAACTCATCTGACACAGGATTAATATCCAGAATATACAAGAACTCAAAACATTTCAACAGCACCCCACACACACACCTGATTAAGAACTGGGCAAATGATCTGAACAGACGTTTCTCAACAAATATATGAAAAAATGCCCAACATCACTAATCATCAGGGAAATGCAAATTAAAACCACAATGCAATATGTCACCCCAGTTAGGATGGCTATTATCAAAAAGACACAAATAAATGTCTTGTGTTTTGATCACTGCAGTATCCGCAGAACCTAGAATGGTGCCTGGTACATAGCAGGCTCTCAATAAAATTTTTATGAATGAGTTGCCTTACCCGATACCTAAATGACAGTGTTGAATTCCAGGTGGCCCTACATCATTTTTAATTATAACAGATCACTGAGAGGTATTTCTATTTCTGACTTTTTAGTCAAGGCCACCGAGATCTCTTCACAGGTTTGGGCAAGCACCGTGGAATGCACACTGCCACTGAGCACTCTATTCCACCAACACTGGGCCGAACGCATGCCCTAATAAGGCCGCGCTCAAAATTAGTCCTGGGTCACGTGAACTCTGGGGCCGGAAGGCGGTGGGCGTGTCCTGATCCACGCCAGCGCGTAACTTCGGCGCCGGTTCCTTGGGGAGCAGGCGCAGACTCAGAGCCCTCTCCTGAAGGCCGGGCTGAGAGGAGAGGAGGGGCGGCAGCTGCGCGCGTGCGCAGACGGGAACTGAGGGGCGGCGGTGCCGCGGCCGGACTGGCGTGAGCGGTTGGAGACACAATGCAGGTGAGTGCGGCGCGCGGCGCCGGAGCCTCTTCGTTTGTCCCGTTGGACGGATGCCGGGCTTGCGGGAAGCGCCAGGCACGCCAGACACTGGGGAGGCCGCACGAGTTCAGGCCCCGCGCAGGCGCAGTGCGGGCGGGCGGGCGTGGTCCGTGCCGTACCCAGGGCTGGGCGTCGCTGTCGCACTGTGCCCTAGACCCCAAATCTCTGTCCTTGCAGGCTTCTCGAGGAAGCTCGAGGTCTGCCCCCACCGGGTCCCGTGAAGAACTTGCCAGATCCCACGTGACAAAAGGTCTTTGCTATTTGTTAGCTCCCTTAGTGAGCGCAGGAGCAGGTGTGCTGTGGACTCATTGTGGGGACAGGGAAGCTGAGGCGTGGAGACGCGGAGGGTCAGGCCTGGGGGATCCTACCACCTACAGCAGCGGCGGCGGAACCCGTGTTCCTGGCTGCAGTTAGAGCTGGGTGAGGGCTTAACACCCTCTTCCTCTGAACTCTGGTGTTCAGTTGGGTTGCGCCCCATTTCAGACCACCTGGGTTCCAGAGCTCAGCCTGAGGGTTCCCTCTGCTCAGTGCTGAATTTTTTCTTAAAATGGATCAAAATCAAAATCCCCTAGTTTTATTCTTTTCTGGTAGCTGGAATTTGCTAATGGAACTTGACTAAAGTCCAAAGAAAACGAATGAAAACACCTTGGAAATGGGCACCTTTCTGAGCAGAAATCTATAACAACTAAATTTTGTCACTGTGCAAAGACCCGACTCTCCCTGATCTCGCCGTGGTCAGAAATTCTGATTAAGTAGCCTCTGCTCAGTGGCAGAGGGGAAATGGAGATGCTGTGTGGGATTGGCTGGGGAGGGCCGCATTGGGGGCAGCCGGGGATGACCCTCTACAAGGACAGCGAGTCTGCCACAGCCAGTCACTCTTAAACGCGAAGAGGAAGACCAGGGACTGTTCTGGCTCCTCCTTTGCATCCTCCATCCTTCAGGTCCCTGCTTTAAAATGCCATCTCTTCAGAGGCCTTCCCTGACCACCCTGTTGAAAGGATTCTGTCAATTTTCTTTCTGATGTATCTCAGCAAGATGGTGATACAGAGACGAGGCTGGAGCCTGGTTATCCTGGTGCCCTTTCCACAGCGCACCTTGATTTGTGTTCCAGACCAAGCCTATGCTCCGTAAGAGGTGTTCTGCCACACCATGCAAACCTGTGCTTGGGCAGCTGGGTTCTGTATCTAAGAGCCCAGTTTGACACTGATATTTCTGACATTTGATCCGGGTATATTTGGCCAACTGTTCTAGCAGGGCAGTGTCTTTCTAAACACCATGCCTCCCCTAGGCTTGTGAGGATTCTGTGAGTAGGTGCAAGTGAAGGGCTTAGAAGAGTGTCCAGAACTTAGTGTTTAATAAACATTAGCTGTTACCAGCTGCTCTGAGGGCTCTCAGCTCTTCCTTTCAGGTCTGGCCATTAGAGAATTCTGTCAGCCTAGCCTCAGGCTCTCCTCCCTCTCAGATTCCTCTGCAGCCTCTCTAGGCTTTGAGATGCTCAAGATGTCACAATCTCTTTGTTCACTCTGCCTGAAAAGCTGTTTCCTAAGCCCCCACACTCCTGTGGCTGGTTGCTTCCCACCCTCAGGTGATGGTTAAATGTCACCTCCTATGGAGAACATCTCTGTCTACCCTGTGGAATGCAGGTCCCCTGTAACTCTCTAGACCAGCAACCTGTTTGTCATTGCACTTGTGTATGTGTACTTGTCGTTACCTGTCTATTCCTCTTGACTATAACATAGTTGACTGTTTTATTCACCGTGCTTCTCCTTTGTCTAATACCTGTGGTAGGTACCTAAAAAATCTGTTGAATGAATCGTGCCAAGTCATTAATAAAAATATTGAACATAAGTCAGGTTGGAGCCTTGGTATCAGTACTGATGCTGATCTGCACATTATATCCTGATTTTTAGCCAAGACTAGCTCCTCCGCAGAGGGACGGAAGAGGGATAGACAGGAAGAATAGAACAGGGACTATGGGGCTTTTGACACTTTCTCAGAAGTAGACCACAGAATAATTTGGTTTGAATTCCTCCCTTTCCACCACTTTGCCCATTTGGCCCCTTGCCTAACACGGTGCCCTCCATACTGGACTTTGCACTCATGGCAGCCTTGGTCCTCCTGTTCTAGGACCCCAACGAAGACACTGAGTGGAATGACATCTTACGCAAAAAGGGCATCTTGCCCTCAAAGGAAAGTCTGGAAGATTTGGAAAAGAAGGCAGAAGAGGAGGAGCAGAGAGTCCTCCAGCAGTCAGTGGGTGAGCTTGCTCATTTTCTTGTTCCTTGTCTTTCTGAGTTAGGGAAGAACTTTCTAAGTCTCTGACTACTGCGATAGAAGGATCCTCTGAGCAGGACACAGGGACCAGAGTGCTGGTATGTCTGGGACCTCAGTCAAATCACAAGGTGTCTCTAGCCTTTACCTTTCTGGGGCATAGAATTAGGGGGACTTCAGAGGTCCCATAAGTCCTTGTCTATGTCAGATGAGTACATGATATCCTGAACAAAGTATTTCTGAGTCTTGACTTTCTGGTCTGTGATTCACTTTAAATAATGTCATTGAAATTTGTTCAAAGTTTTTAGTGTTTGTATTCTCCTGAGCTTATATTTTATCATCTTTGTGGATTGATTAAGAATATTAAAATAGCTTAATTTGGAGAGGGATAAGATGTTTGCAATACGTGGGGTCTGTGAGGGGTTTTCTCAAAGGTAGTTATGTACTTGGATTGGAATCCCTTGGAGTGCTTAGTTAAAAAAAAACACCCCAAATCTTTACTGAATCGGGATCTCTGGGGTGGGGCCAAGGAATCGGCATTTTAATCAAGTGCCATAAAGACTTCTGGTGCATGCCAAAGTGTGAGAACCACTGATAACAGGGACTAGTACTTTTGTCCCCTGTTTACATGTTAGAGCTGACTTAGAGAAGGATATATTAGAAAGTATTTATCCAGCAAATGTTTATTGAATGATCATCACATGTCATGTGTTATTCTGGGTGTGGGGATGTAGCTATGCATGCACCAGACAAAATTCTCTGCCTCATGAAACTTACATTCTAGTGGAGGAGTCAGACAATGAACAGCAAAAAGTTCAAAGGGATTAGGTAGCCATAGGGGTAGGAGGAGAGAGGCATCAGTCAAGAAGTGAGGGGTCATTGTTGACCTTGAGTAGAGGGCTTCATGGAGTGATGGGGGGAGGGAAAAAACCTGATTCGATTTTGAGAAAGTGTTTATGGCAATAAAAATACGGATTTTATAGCAATCGGTTACAAGAAAAGATAGAGCTGCCTGTCACTCATACTAAAAGACCAAGAAGTATGTGATAATCACCTTTAACTCTAGGAAGGGTGTACATGGGTAGGACACTGAATAGTATCCTGCCTCCTTGGATGATATGAGAACTGTTCATGTACTTGAAGATTGGACCAGGTGACTTCAGGCAAATCTCTTGTTTTATAAACTTGGGAAACTTCTCATTCATACCTTATTATTGTGTGGAAGTGAGACAGTCAGGTCTACAGAAATCAACATAGGCCTATCTTTTCAACTTCTTAGTGTAGTAACTTAAGGAATTTTTTTTTTTTTTTTTTTTGCTGGGGATCTTCTGGTGGTGTATACATGCCTTTAGGAGAAAAGCAGAGGGAAAAAAGCAAAATACATGTTTGTTCATCTTTTTAAATTTTTTGCTGTTTGTCAACATAACTAAACTTAGTGAAAACATATGAAGATATGACTTTGGAAGAGCTGGAGGATCATGAAGATGAATTTAATGAAGAGGATGAACGTGCTATTGAAATGTACAGGTTAGTACCACCCAGAGAGACAGTTTATTTTTTTGTGTGTGTTAATAAAATGCGTTTCCTTTGAAAAATGAATTTTCCAGCTGAGATAACTTTTGGAAAGGACTATAATAGCAATATTGCAAATGTCAACAAACTGGTCTTACACTCTTGCCGTGAGAAATAAATAAACCTGGACCAGTACAAGGATTGCTTTCTGAAAGATGTATGTGTGTGTGCACGTGCTTGTGTGTGTATCTATGTAAGATGCTTCTCTCCTCCTTTTGTGCAGGCAGCAAAGATTGGCTGAGTGGAAAGCAACTAAACTGAAGAATAAATTTGGAGAAGTTTTGGAGATCTCAGGAAAGGATTATGTTCAAGAAGTTACCAAAGCCGGTGAGGGCTTGTGGGTAGTCTTGCACCTTTACAAACAAGGGTGAGCTGATCTTCCACGCTGTCTATAAAATGTTAATTTGAATTTATGTCTTGAACATTTCAGGCTTAATCCATATTGGAGGGGTTTTTTTTGTTTTGGTTTTTTTGGGGGTACCAAGTTATATGTGTTTGTTGTTGGCTTGCCCAAACCTTATTGCCTAATTTTCACCTCAAGACCTTCAAATTACTATTTGTCACTAATACAAATGCCCCTATTAAAGTATACCAATGAAGACTTTTCTTTTTTTTTTTTTTGAGACAGAGTCTCACTGTGTTGCCCGGGCTAGAGTGCCGTGGCGTCATCCTAGCTCACAGCAACTTCAAACTCCTGGGCTCAAGCAATCCTTCTGCCTCAGCCTCCTGAGTAGGTGGGACTACAGGCATGCACCACCATGCCCGGCTAATTTTTTTTTCAATGTATTTTTAGTTGTCCAATTAATTTCTTTCTATTTTTAGTAGAGAGGGGTCTCGCTCTTGCTCAGGCTGGTTTTGAACTCCTGAGCGCAAACAATCTGCCTGCCTCGGCCTCCCAGAGAGCTAGGATTACAGGCGTGAGCCACCGCGCCCAGCCTTTTCTTTTTTTTTTGAAAGAGAATTTCTAAGTTATTTATCCCTCTAGAGGAACTCTGGCATTTCAGAATTCCATGTAAGCAATCCCTCTTGTAGATGGTGAGGTTGGCCTTTATGGTAATTGCCTGTACTAAGTGATGCCACTGTCCTCTGTATTTCTCAAATGCCCAATCCTGTTCTTAAACTGTAGAGGCCAGTGCTTGTCTAGGAATTTTTTTAAGCAGGAAATTGCTTTCTGACATAGTTCACATGTTCATACATTCTAAATCTTCGATGTTCTATCATTCAACCTTACAGAAAGGCATACCAATTATCTTTTACATTGAAGCTGTTTTTCTGACTTATTTTTGTCTCAAAATAAATTGGACTTTGGATTTCGAGTTCTTCACTTTCTCTGAGCATATTAGAAAAATTTTGAAAAAATATTAATTCATCTTAGCTAGCAGCAGAATCACTCATGAAGCTGTTATGAGGCTTTACATAGGGTAAAAGGGTAGTTGAGCTTTTTGAGCAACCACAGTTGCTTCTGTTTTTTCTTTCTACTTTATAGGATTCCCCTCTGTGCCCTGATAAATCAACACCTCAGTGGACTTGCCAGGAAGTTTCCCGATGTCAAATTTATCAAAGCCATTTCAACCACCTGCATACCCAATTATCCTGATAGGAATCTGCCCACGATATTTGTTTACCTTGAAGGTGATATCAAGGCTCAGTTTATTGGTCCTCTGGTGTTTGGCAGCATGAACCTGACAAGAGATGGTAAGGGGCTCTGGAGACAGGCGTGTGAGAGGTGGGGAGGGAACATTTCTGTTCTGTTGGAGAGAGTGCTTGTTTCCTAGACAAGTGCTGTGATGCTTTGTCAAGTTCACCTTTGCCTGTGTGTGGGTGATTGTTAAAAGGGAGGAAGAACATTTAATCTCTCATCTTAGGCAAATAATAAGGAGCAGTTACAACTGGGCTCTAATATTTCCTCAGTTAAAGGAAGGCACGATGGACTTAAATATATATATGTTTAATATTAATGTCAAGTATATTTTATTTGCCTCTACAGTTGGGTTTTTTAAGTTGTAGTTCAAAATCACAGCACTCACTTTTTATTTAATTCATATGAACATATTAGGGACAGATGCCAATATATAAATTTCTCTAGAGAA
>NW_012141747.1:3176191-3187958 GCF_000956105.1 Propithecus coquereli
ATTTTTAGTAGAGACGGGGTCTCGCTCTTGCTTGGGCTGGTCTCGAACTCCTGAGCTCAAACAATCCGCCCACCTCGGCCTCCCAGAGTGATAGGATTACAGGCGTGAGCCACCGCGTCCAGCCCCAAGTAAAATTGTTTATCTCTTTACTGAAATAATACATTCAATTTTGCTTTACTAGTGTTCAAAAGCATATTTTTAAACATGACTTTAATACTATACCACTAAGGTATTCAACTGGGATGAGTATAAACATACACACACATAGGAGATACGTCAGTTAGACATTTTTCCAATGTTCAAGGGCATATTGCATTTCCAACTAAATATATTTGCCTATTATGACCTTTTTTGAATGTACCATGAGGGGAGGGAGATAGGTGTATAATCGTACTTACAGTCTTTATTTCTAGAAAAAGTCTTATTTGAGGACTAGGGAACTTATATAAAATGATGCTGTGTGTAAATGAACATTAACATTAAATATATATACTCATATATACATATGTGTGGATATAGAAACATAGTATATAAACATTTTCTTGAGTCAAGAATCAGAATTCTTGGTTTTTTTTAAAGAAATTTGTGTTGAGTTTGCATAACATTGAACCAAAGTACCTAGAGCTGAAAAATAGTGGTGTATTCATCTCTATGGAGCACTCCCCCCCAACATTATTGAGGTGATTGATAAAAATGTGTATATATAAGGTTTATAACATAATGATTTGATATATAATGTGAAATGATCACCACAGTCAAACTAATTGCCACATCCATTACCTGACAAGTTATCCTTTTTCTTTTTGTGATGAGAATACTTAAGATCTACTCTCCTAGCAAATTTCAAGTATACAATACATAATTATTAACTGTAGTCACCATGCTGTACATTAGGTCTCCAGAACTTATCCATCTTACAACTAAAAGTTCGTACCCTTTGACCAATGTCTTCCTATTTACCCCCAATCCCTGGTAGCACCATTCTACTCTGTTTCATGGAGTACTTTAATAAAATCAGTTAAAATATGACTTCAATAAAATCGGTTGTCAGAGTTGAATAGAAGTACCCAATAAGCAGAATATCTCTGCATTGATCTTCCTTTAAGCCAAGATATTTGTTTTAGCATCCCTTGAGTAGTCCCTTAGTTCAGCTTGGGTTCTTCTCTGCAGTGGAAAAATATATCACTTAATTTTGCTTCACAAGGTCTCATACCATGTGGCATTTCAGTGAGATATAGGAGCTGAGTCTTTAGTCACTGATTCATTACTTTCTGGTATTTTATTTTTTTTTATTACTTAGAACAAATGTTATCAATTCTAGGGTATCATCATACATTTATCCCTTGACCCTAGATTGGGGTACTGGCCTTGAGGCTGAAAAATTTCCTTTTATTAACTAATATTAGATTTAATGATTAGATTGCCAGCAGCCCTATAGAAATTATTTCCTTTAAATGTTTCATGCTGATTTCTTGCCTGGGAAATTGTCTAACCTGGGAAACTGCAGTCATCAGAGGATAGGTTTATTCTTTGTATTGTATTTTAATTTCCATATAGGTTCAAGTTTCTATAATACCTCATTTGATCTCGTCTTCTAAAAACATGTTTGAAAGTATTTTGTGTTTTCCTTCTTAAAGGTCTGATTTGTTTCCCTTTCTTTTAGGTACCTTAAAATTATGGTACTAAAATCAAATTGTCATCATGTTGATAATCGTATTTTCTGCTTAGAAGAACCATGACTGAATGGACTACGGGTGCAGGCAGCAGTGCCCATGGTGCCCTAGGTGATAATGTTTTTTCTTTGTCATTGTAGAGCTGGAGTGGAAACTGTCTGAGTCTGGAGCAGTCAAGACAGACCTGGAGGAGAATCCTAAGAAACCGATTGAAGACACATTGCTGTCCTCAGTGCGGTGCTCTGTCCCCCTCAGGAGGGATAGTGATTCTGAGGATGACTAAGGCTGCAGCTGCCACAGCTTGCCGAACTTTCTTGATGTGACAAATTGTCTGGATTTTTGTAAACAAGAAAAAGTAAGAATGAATCCTTTGGGTTTTTAGCCTTTTATAATTGTGTTTCAAATCTCGTACATTTTAGAAATGATTATTGCTGGGAATTCTCTTAAATTTCTTGGAACTCTTTTTAAATTATAACATTTCTTTAAAAAAAATTAAAAACAGCCATTGGTATGGCAAATGTCTACGTTTTTCTCTCTTGTATTTTAAGTAAGCCATAAAACCTAGTCACTATTTTTTGACATATAACTATATAAAAAGAAATATGGAGTTTTAAGTAAATGTGAGTAAATTGTACAGTGGAAAATGGCAAACTAAGCTTTATAGTTTCATCGTTTATTTTTATCTTATAAAGATAGCAATATGATTATCAACTCTCAACATATAGGAACAATCTCTAGAGAAAAAAATCTTAGTATTTATCCTATTTAGAAGAAATAGTAATTTTTGTGAAACAAACATTGTCTTATCAAAACAATAATGGAAAGATTCCAGTTTACTGCTATATTTGATTAAATGTTTTTTCTAGTTAATATTTATCTCAGACTGTCGAGGTATCAGCTATTTTCATTACTATAAAAGGCCACATTAAATTCTTTTTTGGAAATAAAGATATAAGCACACATATAAAGAGATAAACTGTATCTCAGTCAATAAAAAACATCAAGGCCAGGCGCAGTGGCTCACGCCTGTAATCCTAGCACTCTGGGAGGCTGAGGCAGGTGGATCGCTCAAGGTCAGGAGTTCGAGACAAGAGCAAGACCCCGTCTCTACTAAAAATAGAAAGAAATTATCTGGACAACTAAAAATACATATATAGAAAAAATTAGCCGGGCATGGTGGCGCATTCCTGTAGTCCCAGCTACTCGGGAGGCTGAGGCAGTAGGATCGCTTGAGCCCAGGAGTTTGAGGTTGCTGTGAGCTAGGCTAACGCCACGGCACTCTAGCCCGGGCAACAGAGTGAGACTCTGTCTGAAAAAAAAATAAAAATAAAAAACATCAAGTAGTTTTGTGAACCAGAATCCTGTTAGCTTCATCATTCTTGTCAAATTGACATTGATAACAGAAAAATTAGAGGAAATATTATTTCCTAATATTTGTGTTGAGTGATATAGTACTTAATGCTGGTTAGAAACTTAAAAATGTGAATCAGCATGGAGTTCTTTGATTATATTGTAAAATTTAATTTTCCTCTAATTCAAAGAATGCTAAGCAGCTGTCACCCATTTTTATCTGTCAGAGGCGTCTGCCTTAGTGATTTTTGCTTTTCTACATACATGAGATGTGCTGTTGGTAAAACATACTGTTTTATCAGTATGTTTCATACTGTGCTGCTGATAAAAACATACTCTCTCTAGTGGTTTACCTCGAAGGGTGTTTCATGAAATTTTAGTTACAGGGTTGAAAGAATCTTGGTCAGTTCTATCACTAGGTGCTAGTTCTGTGGGGTTTGTAGGAGAACTGCTGCCTTTCCCTCTCTGCTTTCGACCACATTCTCTCCCATGTTCTTTGCTCCAGTAATCATCCATCTTGATTTCAGTTTCTCCCTTGAGGTGGGGCCCTCGGACAATAAAAGCGTTAGGGTCCCATGGCAGAGACTGCTGGCTGCCTACCCAGTATCCAGGATTTGCCAGTTCTACTCTAGCAGCAATGGGACCAACTAAAAGCTCCCTCGAGCGATGGATGGTTGGCTGGGAGTTCGGTTCTGGGCAAGCTGCTTAGAAGGGACAGACAACTGGCATGTGCCCTTTGTGAGCGTAACCCCCATCCTTCTTTCTGACATGACAGAAGTGTAGATGTGCTTGAAGCCTACTTGGGCCAGAAGGTATCTTTGTAGAGGCAAAGCAGAATGATAATATTCCTGAAGACATGTGGAGCCACTACAGCCCAGCTCTTGGCTGACCTGTCTGGACTTCTTTATTGGGGGAGAAATAACTTCCATCTTGGTCTGTTAGTAGCAGCTGATGCATTTCCTGATAAAGCCACCTGTCAAAGAAAACTTTAACCATTCTAGCTTTCTACTCCCCATTTTCAAGTTACTTGACAAAACAGAAGAGTAGTCTATATTCCCTGCCTCCACTCCTATCGTGGCCTTCCAGTAGCTTCATGAACCAGACTTTTGGACTTGCATTTCCAGTGTGTGAAGGGCTAGATACTTTGAACAACCTGCCTGATAACAACCTGAACTGTTGAATGAAACTTTTCAAAAATATTTTTAGATGTCCTACTGAGCTGGTGAGAAGGGACGCATTCTGAGAGGCCAAAAACAAAGTGAAAGCAGAACTCCAGAATGATAAGGGGGTGTTCAACTTGGTTTCTCCCTAGGGGCACATACCAAATCTTAGTGATGCTGGGCTTCTGTTAGAAGGGACTCGTGGCATACAGATGACAGGAGACAACCCTGGGGAGTGCCTATGGTGAGAATTTTAACAGGAGATCCCCCTGCAAACAGCAGGAATCCCCAAAGACTGTCTTCAATGTTAGGGGAAACTGGCACTAGCTGGGAAAGAACCTGTTTGTCCCTGAGATGTCAGCTACAAGCCTTCCCTCATGGAAGTCTGTAGTTTGAATTCTCAAGCTACATGAAGTCTAAAAATCTCTCAAACCAAGTTCTTAAAGAGGCCTTAAGTTGGTAGTACCCCTGAGCTCATGGCCAAAGCGACCACATATCCACACTAGAGCACACCTTTAATTTAGCTGAAACTCGCTCTGCAGATAAAACTCCAAGGAACAGGAGCTCATAGTCAAAAATCACAAACCCACAATATCACAGGATGTCACCAATAAGGCATTCTGAACCAAAGCCAACAAAAAACAGTATAATCAGGCCTGCAATGACTTAGGATAGTAGAATTTTCAGATATAAAATATGAAACGATACATTTCATATGTTAGATAAAAGGGTAATAAGAGTTCCTTATAAATCTCTTATAAAAATAACCAATGGAAGAGAGAATTAATGAATTTGGAAGTAGAGCCAAATAATTACTCCATAGGTAGCGCAGAGAGACAAGTGGGTGGAATATAAAGGTTAGATTAAAAGGTGTGGAGGACAGACTGAGATTGTCTAACATATCTCTTAGAATTTTAGTAGGGAATTGGAAATAGGCAATATTTGAAAAGATAAAGACATTTTCCAGAATTGATGAAAGACACCAATTCTCATTTTCAGGAAGCTGTATAAATCCCAAGTGAGCTAAATAAAATAAATCTACACTTCCATTCACATAGTGAAGCTGCAGAATATCAGGGAAATTTGTAAAGGCACTTAGTGATGACAGTCAGATTAGGTACAACACAACGACAATTAGGCTTACTGACTTCCCAACAGAAGCAAGAAAAGCCAGAAGATAGTAGAATAGTATCATCAATGGCCTAAGGAAAAAACGATTAACCAAAAATTATGTCTAACCACTGAAGCTATATTTTAGGAATGAGGTTGAAAGAGACATTTCAGACAGAATGGGTAAATTTAATGGACTCTCATAAAAGGAAATTTAAGGGATTTACTTTGTGCAGAAGGATGATGAATTGATGAAAGGTCTGAGGTTCAAGAAAGCATGGTGACAGAGCGGGGAGGGTGGCAGGAACACGTTTGTTTACACCTGTAATCTCAGCACTTTGCGAGACCAAGGTGGGAGGATCACTTGAAGTCAGGAGTTTAAGACCAGCCTGGGCAACCTAGCAAGACCCCATCTCTACAAAAATGGAAAAAATTAGCCAGGTATGGTGGTGTGTGCTTGTAGTCCCCACTACTTGGGAGGCTGAGGCAGGAGGATCACTTGAGCCCAGGAGTTTGAGGTTGCAGTAAGCTACCATCACACTACTGCACTCTAACCTGGGTGACAGAACAAAACCCTATCTCCAAAAAAGGGTGGGGAGGGGTGAGTAAATATCAGTGAACATTGACTTTGCATAACAATACAAAAATGTCTTATTTGTGACATTAAGAGCAAGATACAACTGAAAAACAGGACAAAATAGCATGCAAGTTGAAGGGGGCTTAATTGGAGTTCATCATTCTTAGACCTCTTAAAAATGTTCAAGAGGTTGGCAAAGATAAGCATGTTAAAAATATTTTATTCAAGGTAACGGTAAAGAAACAAACATATACTGTATAACTTTTAAAGTAGTGTGTATTAGAAGCTTCAGTTAATTGACAAGAAGACCAGAAGGAAGAATAAAAAGAAACAGAAGAGGAGGACATAGAAAGTCTAAAATAAGATGTTAGAAGTAAATCTAAGACAGTAATCACAATAATTATAAATGGATAACACTCAATAGTCTTAGCATATGATCCAGCAATCACACTCCTAAGTATTTACTCAGCTGATGTGAAAACTTACGTTTGCACAAAAACCTGTATGCAAATGTTTATAGCATATTCATTCATAATCGCTCAAAACTGGAAACGACCAAACGGTTCGTCAATAGATGAATGGATAAACAAACTAGCACATCAGTACAAAGGTTTGTTTTTCAGCAATAAAAAGAAATGAGCTATTAAGCCACAAAAAACATAGATGCTAAGTGAAATAATCCCGTCTGAAAGGGCTGTGTACCATATGATTTTAATTATATGATGCCATAGTTTGGATGTTTGTCCCTCCCAAAATTCAGATTGAAATTTGATCACAAGGTTGGAGGTGGGGCCTAATGGGAAGTGTTTGGGCCATGGGGGTGGAGCCCTCATGAATAGATTAATGCCCTCCCTGGGTGGGGAGTGAGTTCCTTCTTCCTCTGTTAGTTCTTATGAGAGCTGGTTGTTAAAAAGAGCCTGGCACCTCCCCCGTCTCTTTCTCATGCTTCCTCTCTTGCCTTGTCATTTCTGAATACTGACTCTGCCTTCTGCCAGGAGCAGAAGCATCCTGAGGCCCTCACCAGAAGCAGATGGTGCTCAGGAGGGAGGGCTGGGGCTGTGGAGAGTGACTGGGGTCTCCACTGCCAGGAGCAGGCAGGCATTCAATCCAAGGTGTGGACAGAACGCCCTGGGTGGCCGAGAAGGATGAGTGGGAAAGTCCATGCAGGGCCCCAGGAACTCAGCGTGATTGAAATAACCAGCTGGGGAAATGAAGATACTAAGGGTCACTGATGAAGATGAGCCTGAGGGGCCGGGAGTTAATCAGAGCGTGAGAAGAGAAAGGAGTTTGCAGCATCAGACTTCACAGAGAAGGCAGGGTAGGCAAGGGCTAAAAAGGGTCCAATATTGTCACCCTAGCACTCGAAGACCTTTACAGTCTGGCTCCAAATTACCCTTACAGCCTCCACATTTCCCAAACTCCTGCGCCCACATCACGACAAATGAGTGGGTTTCCACTAGCACTTACAAAAAGGCAATAGGCCTGAAAATAACAAAGGCCATTGTACATTATAAAGTTCCAACTCTGTGTGTGTGTCTGTGCGTGTGTGTGTGTGTGTGTGTGTGTGTGTTGGGTGTGTCTGTGTGTACATTGTGGGTTTTGATTTTTTTAAAAAATTGAGATATGCTACTGCAGCCTGTCATTCCTTTGTGCATGCCTAGAATGCCTTTAGCCCGCTTTTCCACCTGGTAAACTCCTACTTTATCCTCCAAGCCCTACCCAAGTATCGACTCCTCCAAAGAGCCTTCCTTGATCAATGTTGCTTCTGTCCTAAGCACTTAGTCTCTTCCTCAGTCATTCCTTCACCCCCATTCCTTGAGTCTTAACGTGTTCCAGGCCCTGTGCCAGGCATGGGGCTACAGTGGCGAGCATGAGCACGTGATCTTTGAGGGAAGCACACTTCAATGCATCTCTTCCTTTCTGCCCCCACCCCCCGCCCCTGAGCTGACCTTGGCAGAACCCTTCCCACCCTGAATGATGTCTGGGCTCACCCCCCTCCCCCCTCCTTTAGAACATAACTTCCCTGTGGGAAACATGGTGTCTCCTTCATCTCCATCCCCAGCACCCAGCACAGGGCTTGCATCAGCTGAGCACCATGGCTTGGTAAAAAGAACGTGGACTTTGGAGTCAAATAACTTAGTTTGAATCCCAGCTCTGACTCTTAACAGCTTCATGATCCAAGACAGTTTTTAATTGGGGGTTTCCCTTGACTGGGCGCTCCCCCAAGGATACAATTGTATCTGATTCATTCCAAGACCTGGAACCAAGTGTGAATAAACGTTACATGACTTAACAGGACCCACCACAGAAAGTTCTTCTTTGGCAGAGTCTTGTGAACCCAGAATATTTCTCCCTACTTGGCTCCCTGTGCCTGGATCAAGGGAAGAGAAGGACATCTCTCTTCAGCAGGTGCTGTTCCACTCTCAGCCAAACCGAGCATACCTGGGCAGGTGCAGTCATCCAGGGGTGCCCCCTGCTGGACACAGATGGAGAGGCTGCTTAGATCTCAGGGCCTGCGATAATAACTAACATGCATTGAGCCCTGCTACCTACCAGACGTTGCTATCACTGAGAGCTCTAGAGGGGTTCAAATACTGGCTCCACCAGGCATTAATATTATGTCTGTGACCTTGGGAAAGTTTCTTAAATCCCACCTTGCCTCAGTGTATCCGTAAACTGTCGGTGGTAATGGGTTCTACCTCCTGGGGTTGTTGTGAGGTTTGAGATGCGGCATGTGAAGGGCTTAGCACACTACCAGGAACATACCAAGGGCCATTTACACATATGTAAAATTAAATTAAGGGGGAGGCCCTGGCCACTACTTGATACTGCCACCAGTCAAGAAAGGACATAGTGTTGAAGGTAGTCTCCATTGACGGGACTCTGGGATGGGATCGTGGAGTCTTCCCATTTGTGTTTAGTTCCTTTGTTTTCTTTATTTGTGTTTACAAGCAAACTTTGACAGCACACTGTAGGGAAAGCTTTTAGTCCTAAAGTGTTTGATGCTGCTGGGAGCCCTGTACTGGGCACATCGCCTTTGTTGAATGAATAGATGAAGGAACGAAATACTTTCATGTGAGGATGGTGCTCAGAAGGAAGTTAAATAAGGAGCTGTCACGGAGAGCAGCGTGTGAACCTCCGGCAGCGTGACCAGAGAAGGCCTCTCTGAAGAGCAGACACGTGTGCCGAGAACTGAACAACGAAGAACACCCCTGGAGCTTCATTTCGCCTCCTCCAGAAGCCACCCCTGGCCAACTCCTTCACCAGGGACACTGAACTCTGCAGCCCCTGCGCTGGCTGTCACAGCAGCTGTCATGCTGCCTCACCTTTACCTGTGTGCTGGTTTGCCCTCTCCCACGATGTGAGCACCTCCAGAGGGGAGCCCATGGCTGCTACACTCGGTGATGCCCACAGGACCCCGGGTAACCAGCCCGGGGGAGCAGAAGTGTTGGAAAGAGGAGTTGGAAAGAAGGCGGCAGAAGCCATTTGGGTGTCCAGTGTGAAGACCTACAGACTTTATCCTGTCGACGCAGAAGATACCCAAGATGTCTGAGCTGGGCTGTGACCCAGTCCTGTGTGGGTTTCCACAAGTAAGGTGAGCCTCTGTTATTTTGTGGCTGTCCAGCATTCCACCCCTTGTGACTGACACCGCAGTGTCTGCTTGGGGAGCCTCCCACTGTGTGCCAGGCTGGTGGGAGGTTGTGCAGCCTCCAACGGAAGCTCCTCTTCCTCCTGCTGCCTTGAGGCTGTTGGTCTCCAGTTCCTCTCTCTCAGCAAGGGAGCAGGTGGGGCAAGAAGCTGGGACCTGCACACCCCATTCCCACAATTGTGGAGCAGCAGGAACACAGAGACATCCATCTGGTAAAATAAGGGTACGGCTCCTCCCTCTGAACTGTGATAACATGCACAATTTATTAAGTACCTACTATGTGCCAGGCTACCTGAGGGCCCTTTATATTTCTTCACTGCTGGAGATACTCTTCCCCCAGATAGCTATCTGGGTCACCCCTTACTTGATGTAAGCAGAATGTTACATCACACATCACCACCTACAGGGAGGTGGCCCCTGAACCGCCTTCCCCTTTGTGGGACTCTCTAGATTTCCTCTTACTCTGACTTTATTTTTCATCCTAGAATTTATC
This sequence comes from Propithecus coquereli, assembly GCF_000956105.1. Classification (NCBI taxonomy): domain Eukaryota; kingdom Metazoa; phylum Chordata; class Mammalia; order Primates; family Indriidae; genus Propithecus; species Propithecus coquereli. The sequence goes on from NW_012141747.1 coordinate 3,186,204, forward strand.
AAGATCCCTCAATTTTACATTATATATTTATTTTTTGGTTTAGTTCTGTCTTCCTTACTGCACTGTCAGCCCCACGAAGTAGGGATATGTTTCAGCTCCTTTCCTGGAACAATACCTTGGCACGTGGGCAGCCCTCGATGCATAATTGTTCAATAAGTGAATAATTGAATGAATCTTACAGACTCCTCATAACAACCTCTCTGCATGAGTTTGGACATCTATTAATATTAACTTGTTCTGAAGTTCCTTTTACGGTGACTAATCCTCCATTGGACCCATCCATCTAAAATTTTAGATACTATATTTTTTAGTTGTTGAATTTTCATTTGGTTTCTTTTAGTCTCCACTTATCTCCTGAAGTAACTAATCTCATCCATTATATATGTTTTAATCTTTAACATAGTGATAATAGTTGTTTATAAGTAGTTATCTTCTAATTCCAAGACCTGGAACATCACTGGGTTTACTTTTAGTGATTGCATTTACTTTTGATTATGGATTACATTTTAAGAAGTGTGTGGTGATATCTCATTTTGACTTTAATTTCCATTTCCCCAGTGGCTCTAGTGGCTAATGATATCGAACGTGTCCAATTTTGCCACGTCTTATAATTCTTTAATTACTTTTGTGCAAACTACATTGGAGATTGAAGCATAATGTTGCATTATTGAGTGCACAGAAAGTGTAAGCTTTTTCTGCTCTATTAGGATGAAGGACAGACCATTCAGCTTTCTCGTAGACTTGAGTTGAGGTTGGACTATACTTTAGATTTAATTATGTTCAGTGTGACTGTGATTATCTCAACTCAATTGCCATCTCATCCTCTATTTTCTATTTCTTTTAATTTTTTAAAAAGATCGGTTCTCAGTAAAATTAACTAATTTTCATCTACATTGCTAAGAATTTGACCAAAACGTAAGGTCATGTAACCACCAATACAGTCATGATACAAAACTGTCATGCTGCCTCTGTTTAGGCACTGCCTCCTACCCCCACTCCCTAACAATTATTAATATCTGCTTTCTGTCTCTAAATATTTTCTTGGAGAATGTCATGTAAATGGAATCTTACAGTGTGTAGGCTCGGACTTCTTTCAGTTATCATAATGTGCTTGAGATTCATCCATGTTGTTGTTTGTGTAAGTAGTTCATTTTGTTTTATTGCTGAGTAGTGAACCATGGAACAGATGTAACACAATTTGTTTATCATCCTACCTCCTGAAGTATATTTGAATTGTTTCCAGATTTTAGTGATTACGAACATAGTAAAAATTGTATTAAAATACAGGTTTTTGCATGAACATACATGTCTTACTTCCCTTCACTAAATGGCAGTAAGTGGGGTTTTCTAGGTTATAGTAAGGGTGTGTTTAAATTTATAATACACTGTCAAACCTTGTACCCCAGTGGTTATACAACTTTCCATTGCCAAAAGGAAATGTATGAGATTTTCAGTTGTTCTGCATCCTTGTCAGAACTTGGAATTGTCCTATTGTAAAAGATTTTCGTCATTTTAGTAAGTATGTGGTGGTATCTCATTGGGACTTAAATTTGCATTTCCCCAGTGGCTCTAGTGGCTAATCATACTGAACATCTTTGCATGTTTATTTGCCTTAGGTATCTTCTTTGGTGAAGTGTCTGTTCCAGTCTTTTCCTTATTTTTCAGTTGAGTTGTTTTCATATTAATATGTTTTAAAAATTGTTTACATGTTTTAGATACAATTCCTTTGTTTTACAAATTTTATTCTAATTACTG
>NW_012141747.1:3190383-3193073 GCF_000956105.1 Propithecus coquereli
TCTAGCCCGGGCAAAAGAGTGAGACTCTGTCTCAAAAAAAAAAAAAAGATTGTTTTGTTTATTTGGGGTCCTCTGAGATTTCATGTGCCTGATACTTTGCTAAATTTGCTTTAGTTCTCACAGTTCTTTTGTGGAATCTTAAGCGTTTTCCACATACGGGATCATGACAGTTGCAAACTGGTAATTTTACATCTTCCTTTTCAGTTTTAGTGCCTTTTACACCTTTCTCTGGCCTAATTGCTCTTTCAGTTATTGCCATCACCAGATTACATGTGTATGCATTGTGTGTCCAAAAACATCAACTAATAGGATTTTTTGAAACATTAGTTTATTAAATCATGTACAAAACAAAAATAGTACTAGAAGTTATAATTGCCATGTATTTACCTTTACCAGAGGTCTTTATTTCTCCATAACACTTTGATTTCCTGTCTAGTGTCCTTTCTTTTCAAGCAGAAGGACTCTGTTCATTAAAGGCAGGTCCAGTGGTCTCAGCTTTTGGTTATCTGGCAATGTCTTAATTTCTTCCTCATTTCTGAAGCACAGTTTGTGGGATATAGGGTTCTTGGTTGAGAGGCTTTTTTAGTTTTTCTTCCAAGACTTTGAATATTGCAACCCACTGACTACTGGCCTCTAAGGTTTTTGATGACAAATCTGATGACGATCGTGTGGGGAAATTATCATGACAAGTATCTTTCTGGCAGCTCTGTAGATGTTAATAATGAACCTTATTGTGTATCATACACCACAGAACCCATTTTTGTAGTATCATGATGTCAGCTATGTTGTAGCATAACCCTGACACCAATCAGAATTTAAAGAAGAAGAAATTGAATATTTCAAGTATAGACATTATGAGGTCTTTAAAAGCCTAAAGTTATTACAGATTTTCAAACTATAAATGGAAAGGTTCCTGAAGCATTGTACAGGTTTAAATTTCTAATAAACTAAATATCAATCTCTATAGCCATGTAAACAAAAAACACTTGTTTTCTTTAAAGAGGAAAATGTTCTTGCAACCAAAAGAGGAAAAAAACCACTGTAGGTTATACCCAGCCATGATTGGCCCATTTCTTGCTCTGACCTCATAAAGACCCATTGTTATGAAATTACTGCCACCTATATAAGCCCCTGTCTGGGCCTAAGATTTCAGTCCTTGTTGCCTGGGAAGCTGCTTTTTGGTGACCTGTGGAGTTTGACTGTAGAGAGACTGCTTTTTTCCTGTTAGTTAGCATTGCTAGTGTAGTTAGCACAGTTAGAGGTGACCATGGAGCAGGCCTTGGCCTCCAGTTCATCCACTGAGGAATTTAACAATTATAAGCTCCTCAAGACAGTTAGCTCTGGCACCTTCAGCAAAGTGATGCTGGCTCAGTGCCTTCCTACTGGGACCCAGGTGGCCATCAAAATTATGTCCAAGAAGACCCTCCCCAGCCTGGAAAGTGCCGATATGGAGGTCAAAGCCATGAGGGCCCTGAATCATCTCAACATCCCTGAGCTTCTGGACATTAAGAATGAAGACATCCTCTGCTTAGCAACAGAATACGCAAGTGGTGGAGACCTTTTCTGGCATGTAGCAGGATGCCACCCCTTGAACGAGGAGGAGGCCTGGGCCAAATTCTGACATATCCTGGCTGCGGTGCAGTACTGCCACAAGAACCACATCGCACACTGGGACCTGAAGCCCCCAACAGTCAACTTGATGAGCATGGGAACATTAAACTGCCTGACTTCGGCTTTGCCATGACTTTTAGCGAGGGGGAGAAGCTGGACACCTTCTGCGGAACTCCTTCTTTTTGTCCCCCAGAAATGTTCCCGGGTGAGGAATATACGGACTGGAGGTGGATATGTGGAACCTGGGTGTTGTCCTCTACACCATGACAACCGGGCGTATTCCATTTGATGGTGACAACTGGGAGGAACTTAAGGTAACATCACCCATGGAAGGAATGAGACACCTGCTCTCTTTTCTGAACAATTGAAAACACTTTTGAGGAAGTTCCTAACCATTGACCTCCTGGAGAGGCCGACCCTCCCTGAAATTCTGAGGGATGTTTGGATCAAGGGGCAGGAGACACCAGAGGAGACCAGGAGAGCCACAGTGCCCACCAGTCCTCTACGCAGCCTGCAGATGAGTCCCGATCCCAGCCTAGCCCCCCAGCATGGCCCCAGGGCCTCCCCGTCCACCCACAGCACCAGCAGCCATGGGGAAGACAAGGAGGAGACACCTCTCTCCAGGATGGGCAGCCAGATGGGAAGACCTCAATCTCTCTCTCTCAAGAGGGCCAGGGCTAGAAGGGGCTCACTAGGAGATTTGCCAACTTTATGTTAAGAATGTGCTGTCCCCCCGCTGGCCCGAGAGATCTGCTGCAGACGGCTAAGCAAGGTGGTGGCAGTGGATGTGGACAGCGGAAGCAGCAAGAGCAAGTATGTGGGGCGGTCTAGCCACGCTTCCTGCATCTTATTTTATATATTATGGTTTTCCTAATATTGTTTTTAATAGACAAGTAATAGATAAATACATGTATGAGGTACGATGTGAAGTTTCTGTGTATGTGCACTATGTGGAATGGTGACATAAAGCTAATTAACATATCCGTCACCTCAGAAAGGCAAACGCAGCATGATGTCCCTTAGGTGAGGAATCTGCAAAGCTGACGTTGTAGAAATACAGTAGCTTGATAGTAATGAGA
>NW_012141747.1:3193123-3195089 GCF_000956105.1 Propithecus coquereli
ACTTTTTAAAAATATATGAATGTTCAGTACTTCCAGCACAATTTGTTGAAAAGACTAATCTTTCTGCATCAAATTATCTTTGCACCTTTCTTACAAAACGGTTGACCATATATGGCTCTATTCTAGATTCTGTTCCTTTGATCTATTTGTCTATCCTTCTTCTGGTACGACATCATCCTCTTTACCTTTATACTGCAGTGATATCAGGTATCGTGACTCCTGCTTTCTTTGTGACAAAATTGTTTTGGTTACTCTGGATCCTTTTCCTTTTCAAACAAATATTATAATCAGCTTGTTTATTTTTACAGAAAATCTTGCTGGGATTTTGATTGGAATTGTGATGAATCCATAGATAAGTTTAGAGTTAACTGACATTTTAACAATACTGATTTTTCCACTCCATGAACATGACATAGAATCTATTTATTTAGATTGTCTTCAATTTCTATCATTTTTTGTAGCTTACATTTAAAAAATCCTGCTAATGTTTAGTTAGATTTATATCTAAGTATTTCATGATTTGTTATTCCTATTGTAAATAATGCTTTATTTTTAAATAATAGTGTTAATTGCTATTATATTGACCTTACATCATGCATCTTTGCTTATGTTGCTTATTCTGATTTTTTTGTAATTACTTGGTATTTTCTATATACATCATAATGCCGTCTGAAAATTCATTCATGTTTGTTTGTTCTTTTCCAAATAGGACATTCATACCTTTTCTGCTCTTATTGGGGAAAGCATTGAGTCTTGATTTGTTAACTATTATGTTAGGTGCAGGTTTTATTGTGGATAACCTTTATCAGGTTAACAAATATCACTTTTATTCATAATTCCTAGAGAGATTTTATCTTTTAACTTTGAATTGGTGTTGAGTCTTGTCAAAAGCTTTTTCTGTGTCTCTTAGGATGGTCATATTGTTTTGCTTATATTGTTTCTTGTTTTGGTTAATTATATTAATTTTAAGAAATGTTTCCTATCTGGGATAAACCACCACTTGATCATATTTTATTATCCTTTTTATAAATACTACATTTGAGAAGATTGTTTTTCCATATTCATGGGGGACATTTGTGTACAGTGTCCTTTCTTTTAGTATCTTTGTCTGGTACTGGTCTTTGTGTAACAATGGATGCATAAATGAGTTGGAATGGTATCCACATCTTCTATTTGCTGGAATTGTTTGTATAAATGTTGTTTTTATTTCTTCCTTAAATGTTTGGTAGACTTTGCCAGTGAGAACATCAGAACATTTTTCCTTGGAGGATATTATACTGTTAAATACAAACACAATTTCTCTAATAGATTAGGGATATTGAGTTTTTTCTTGAGTAAGTTTGGTAGTTTTTGGCTGGCAAAGAATTGGTTCATTTAATCTAAATGGTGGAATTTATATGCATGAAGTTGTAACACTGTATTCTCTTATTGTCCTTTCATTTTCTTCAGAGTCTATGATGATGTCCCATCCTTCCTTCCTGATACTTGCAATTTTTGCCTTGGCTCTTTTTGTCTTAGTCAGAATGGTGTGAAGTTCATTTGTTTTTATTGAGATTCTGAAGATCCAGCTTTTGGTTACTCTTATTTTCTTCTCTTTGTGTTCCTTTTTCAATATCGTTGATTTCCACTCTTATTTGTTCTGTGCTTCTGCTTTCGTTGCATTTAATTTGCTCTTGTCATAAGAGTTTCCAAGGTGGGATCATGGGTCATTGAATACAAACATTTCTTCTTTTATACTACAAACATTTGATGCTGTAAATACCCCTCTAAGCACAGACTTAGCTGCCTCCTGAATATTTCAATATGATCTCTTTTAATTTTAATTCTGTTACAATATATCCTAATTTTCCATTTTCTGAAGAGACTGTCCTTTCCCCACTGGATGGTCCTGGCACCCTTGTCAGAAAGCATTTAACCATCCATGAACAGGTTTGTTTGTAAGCTGAGCATTCTACTCCATTGCTCT
>NW_012141747.1:3208764-3209182 GCF_000956105.1 Propithecus coquereli
AAGCTTCCAGAGAATTGGAACTATGGGTCCCCAGAAATAAAGTTACCTCCCAAAATAATTCAAATGTATTTGAATCTCCCATATTTGGATAGTCATGTGTGATGACATTAAAAAGCGAAAACAAAACAAAACAGCATTGCTTTAGGGGTGAGAGCCAGGGATAGATTTTAAGGAGAGTGGCACTGAGAGACTGCTCACTGGGCTGTTGAGCATAAAGAAAATCCACACTGGGAAACCAAGGGGACCCAGTGGGGGTGGAGGGGCCCTCTTGTCCCCAGGACTCCAGGCCGTGCTGCAGCTCATTGTACTGTGGCTCAGATGCCTCTCTGAAGACCACGGGCTGCTTCTGGGCGGCTCCCACCCGGAGCTGTGAGTCCACCCCTGGCAGACCTCACACTCTGTGTTGTGAGCATCCGGG
>NW_012141747.1:3212937-3213993 GCF_000956105.1 Propithecus coquereli
CACAAGTATCTCCTTCTAGCTCAGAGACTAAACTGGGCATGTAATCACCTAAGTGAAAATGCAAAGGTAAGAAGCAACAGCTGCTCCAGATGGGAAGGAATCAGCGAAAGAACACTGGAAGTATGAGAATCAAACTGAAAGGACACCCGCAAAAGGGAACACCTCCTGTCTAGCAATGGATATCAACCAAATTCAAAACACTGAAATGACAGAAGAATTTTAAACATGGATTGTAAGAAAACTCAATGATATGCAAGAGAAATGGATACCCAACACAAAGAAACCACACACACACAAAAAAATCTTGGACTTGGAAGCAAAATTCACTAAAGAAATTGAAATATTAAAGAAGAATGAAACAGAAGATAAAAAAGACACAAGTTATCAAAGTCTGTGGGACACATCTAAAGCAGTCCTGAGAAGAAAATTTATATCCATAAATGCCTACATCCAAAAGACAGAAAGTTTACAAAGCAACAATCTAATGAATCATCTCAAAGAACTAGAAAATAATGAGCAAAGCAACCCCACACCCAGCAGAAGAAAAGAAATAACCAAGATCAGAGCAGAACTAAAAGAAATTGATAATTAAGAAACTGTATGGAAGGTTAATAAAACAAAAAGTTGGTTATTTGAAGATAAATAAAATTGACACAGCTTTCACTAGATTAACCAGAAGCAGGAAAGAAAGTACTCTAATAAGCTCAATCAGGAATGAAAAAGGAAAAATTACAATTGATACAACAGAAATACAAAACATCATCTGTGTATACTACAAAAACCTCTATGCACATAAACTTGAAAATGTGGAGGAAATGAACAAACTCTTGGAAACACACAGCCTCCCTAAGCTCAATCGGGAAGAAATAGTGTTTCTGAACAGACCGATATCAAGTCCTGAAATGGAAGGAGCAATAATAAACCTTCCTAAAAATAAAATTATGAGACCAGATCATTTCACACCCAAATTTTACGACACCTACAAAGAACTGATGCGTATCCTGCAGAAATTGTTCCACAACATCAAGAAGGAAGGAATCCTCCCCAACATGTTTT
>NW_012141747.1:3216166-3217482 GCF_000956105.1 Propithecus coquereli
CACCCAAGTGCCCATCAATACATGAACAGATTAATAAAATGTGGTATACGTATACCATGGAGTTCTACTCAGCCAGAAAAAACAATGGCGATCCTGCACCTCTTCTTTTATCCTGGATAAAGCTGGGGACCATTCTACTAAGTGAATTATCACAAGAATGGAAAAACAAGCATCACATATACTCACCATCAAGTTGCTATTAGCTGATGGACACTTATGTAAACATATGCTAGTAACATTCATTGGGTGTTGGACAGGTGGGAGGAGAGGAGGGGATGCAAATATTCACAACTAATGGGTGCGATGCACACTGTCTGGGGGATGGACATGCTTTAAGCTCTGTCTTGGGCAGAGCAAAGGCAATATATGTAAACTAAACATTGGTACCCCCGTAATATGCTGAAATAAAAAACAAAACAAAACAAAACAAAAAAAAACCTTACAGCCCAGAAGTCAATGGGTTGAGATATTCAAAGTCATGGAAGGAAAAAAAAAAAAAAAAGCCCTGAAACTAAGAACCCAAGAAGCTGTGCTTCAAAAATGAGGGATAAATTAAGACATTGCCAGATAACCAAAAGCTGAGTACCACCAGACCTGCCTGCAATGAACAGAGTCCTTCCACTTGAAAAGAAAGGACACTAGACAGGAACTCAAAGCGTTATGAAGAAATACAGACCTCCGGTAAAGGTAAATACATGGGCAATTATAAAATCTAATACTATTTTTGTTTTGTACATGATTTAATAGACTAATGTATCAAAAAATCCTATGATTAGTTGATGTTTTGGGACACACAATGCAAACACATGTAATCTGGTGATGCCAATAACTGAAAGAGCAATTAGGCAAGAGAAAGAAATAAAAGGCACTCAAATTGAAAAGGAAGATGTAAAGTTATCAGTTTGCAAAAGACATGATCCCACACATACAAAACACTTAAGATTCCACAAAAGAACTGTGAGAACTAAAGCAAATTTAGCAAAGTATCAGGCACATGGAATCTCAGAGGACCCCAAATAAACAAAACAATCTTGAAAAAGAACAAACTTTGGAGGTCTTTACACTTCCTGTTTTCAAAACTCATTACAAGCTCCAGTAATCAAAACAGGGTGGCCCTGGCATGGACAGACTTAGAGAGCAATGAAGTAGAACACTGAGCCCAGAAATAGCCATCATGGATGGTTAAATGCTTTCTGACAAGGATGCCAGGACCATCCAGTGGGGGAAGGACGGTCTCTTCAGCAAATGGTGCTGGGACAACTGAACACCACCCACATGCAAGAGAATGAAGTTGGACACTGACATAACACCATACA
>NW_012141747.1:3222077-3222866 GCF_000956105.1 Propithecus coquereli
TTTTGCAAATTCTCAGTCATTTTTGCTTCCAGAATTTCTTCTGTTCCTTTCTGTCTTTCTTCTCTTTCTTGTATTCCCATTATATGTATGTTACACCTTTTGTAGATGACCCACAGTTCTTGGATATTCCGTTTTATTATTTCAGTCAATCCTCTTACTTCTCAGTTTTGGAAGTTCCTGCTAGGGTATCCTGAAGCCCAGAGATTCTTTCCTCATCTATATCCAGTCTAGTAATGAGTCTGTCAAAGGCATCCTTCATTTCTGTTACTCTGTTTCTGATCTCTAGCATTTTTTTTTTACTCTTTCTGAGAAGTTCCATCTTTCTTCCGTTACACATCTGTTCTTGCATGCTGTTAGCTTTTTTCATGAGACCCCTTAGCATATTTATTGTAGTAGTTTTAAATTTCCAGTCTGATAATTCCAACATTCCTACCATATCTGAATCAGGATCTGATACTTGATCTCTTTTGAAACTGTGATTTGCTTTTATTTTACTTTTGCCTTTTAGTATGCCTTACAATTTTTGTTGAAAGCCAGACATGATGTCCTGGGTGAAAGGAACTCCAGTAAATGGGCCTTTATTGGTGTGACCACATGGTGTCGGGGGAGGGGAGGCTTCTGTACTTCCGCAGCAGGTCTCAGTCTCCTGCCGAGCCTGTGCCCCCCAGCTGTGACCTTCCCATGTGCCTCTTGGTCTCCTCCCCCACCCCCTTAGGTGGAACAGGATGGAAAGAGCAGGCTGGAGTTGGGAATTTCTCTTCCCTTAAGACATTCAGGCTCTGATACAGC
>NW_012141747.1:3222916-3223720 GCF_000956105.1 Propithecus coquereli
ATACTATTATTTTGAAGAAACTTATCTGTTAGCTCAATTAAGAATAAGAAAAATAAAAGGTTTTATATTTCCTTTACTTATTCCTTCTCTAATGCTCATCTTTTCTTTATATAGATCCCAGTTTCTGACCTATATATATCATGTTCCTTCTCTGAGGAATTTCTATTAACATTTCTTGCTAGGCAGGTCCACTGGCAACAAATTCCCTTGATTTTTGTTTGTCTGAGAACGTCTTTATTTCTTCCTCACTTTTTAGGAGTAATTGTGCAGAGAACAGAGTTCTGGATTGGTGGCTATTTTCTCTCAACACATCTGACATTTCACTCTACCCTCTTCTTCCTTGCATGGTTTCTGAGGAGAATCTTACATAATTCTTATCCTTCTTCATCTTTTGATAAGGGATCCCCCCACCACACCTCAGCTTCTATCAAGATTTTTTCTTTATCTTTGATTTTCTGCATTTTGAGTATGATATGCCTGCAGGTATGTATGTGTGTAGGTTTTCTTGTTTTTTGGGTTTTTTTCTTAACAAGTATCCAGCTTGGTGTTCTCTGAGCTTCCTGGATCTCTTGTTTAGTGTCTGACATTAATTTTGCAAATTCTCAGTCATTTTTGCTTCCAGAATTTCTTCTGTTCCTTTCTGTCTTTCTTCTCTTTCTTGTATTCCCATTATATGTATGTTACACCTTTTGTAGATGACCCACAGTTCTTGGATATTCCGTTTTATTATTTCAGTCAATCCTCTTACTTCTCAGTTTTGGAAGTTCCTGCTAGGGTATCCTGAAGCCCAGAGATTCTTTCCTC
>NW_012141747.1:3227305-3228423 GCF_000956105.1 Propithecus coquereli
TAAAGCAGTCCTGAGAGAAAAACTTACAGCCATGAATGCCTACCTCCAACAGACAGAAAGATCACAAATTAACAATCTAATGAATCATCTCAAAGAACTGGAAAAGGATGAGCAAACTAATCCCAAACCCAGCAGAAGAAAAGAAATAACCAAGATCAGAGCAGAACTACATGAAATCGATAATAAAAAAATGACATGGAAGATTAATAAAACAAAAAGTTGGTTCTTTGGAAAGATAAACAAAATTGACACGCCTCTCACTAGATTAACCAGAAGCAGAAAAAAAGGACTCTAATAAGCTCAGTCAGGAATGAAAAAGGAGAAATTACAACTGATACCATGGAAATACAAAATATCTATGAATACTATAAAAAGGTTTACACATATAAACTTCAAAACGTGGAGGAAATGGACAAACTCTTAGAAACACACAGCCTCCCTAGGCTCAGTCAGGAAGAAATAAGTGTTTCTGAACAGACCAGTATCAAGTACCAAAACTGCAGCAGCAATAATAAACCTTCCTTTTAAAAAAGTCCCAGACCAGATGGTTTTACACCTGAATTTAATCAGACCTGCAAAGAAGAACAGTTGCTTGTTCTGCAGAAATTATTCCACAACACTGAGAAGGAAGGAATCCTCCACAAACGTTTTACAAAGCCAGCATCACCCTCATACCAGAACAAAAGAAGAAAACTACAGACCAATATACATTGGGAATATAGATGCAAAAATGTCAATAAAATCCTAGTAAACTGAATTCAGGTGCTTATCAGGAAAAAAATCCATCACGACCAAGTGGGCTTCATCCCAGAGATGCAGGGATGTTTCAACATTCACGTATCCATAAATGTAACTCACCACAGAAACAGAAGTAAGTGTGTCTGCGGAGCGTGAGTCAACATGGAAGGTCCTCTGAAACCATGTCACACTAAAGGGACCAGAGCCTCTTACAATAGAGGGAGAAGAGGTTTCAAAGTCCTGACTTCAAGTCCCACCTCTGCCACCTCCTGGCAGGGTCTCCCTGAGGATACCACTCAGCGTCCCTGAGCCAGGTTCTTGAACGAGAAAAGCGGAGATTGAGAACAACCACAGAAACCATCTGAGGGCTGCTGCGGGGT
>NW_012141747.1:3231918-3234856 GCF_000956105.1 Propithecus coquereli
TATGTAGAAAAATAAAACGTGGGAGGCAACAGGAAGTGGTGAGACAGACGGGAGGGCAACTTCAAATAGGGTGGTCAGGAAAGGCCTCCTTGAGAAGTGATATTTGAGCACAGACTTGAGGAGGTGAGGGGTGAATGTCTGCGAGGAGAGCATCCAGGCAGAGGTCAGTTTTCTGCTGTATCAGATGGGACAATTAGCAGGCAGTGCCTGGCACACCGCAAGGGTTGGGGATTGTGGCTTTCGATGACTTCTCATTTTCACCCGGTACGGAAGGTGTCCGTCTCCTCAGCAGGCCTGGGAGCTGTTGGAGGCGCTCATTTCGCATGGGCCCAGGTTCGCAGCTGTGGCAAGTGCCAGCACTGGCTGCAGAAAGAAGGGACAGGTCACCCCGTGGGCTTTGGGTCTCAGTGGGGACTTTCATGGACACGCTTCCTCGGTTCTTCCTCCCTCGCCTTCTTGCCCGCTCACTGGGGCCTCCCATCCTCCAGGCCACCTCCAGATTACTGCTGACCCTTCTTGATGTTCCTTTCTTTACCTCTTTCTTCTCATCTTAAGGCTATATTTAAATTTTCTAGTCCCAGTGATTACCCATTTCTTCCCCAGGATTTCATTTTCCTTCTGACTTTCTTGCTTTCCTTCCACTGGTGAGGATGCCTGTGACTCAGCCTCCTGGGACTGCCCAGGCCAAGGCCCCTCCCTCTGGAAAGCCCACACCCCGGCCCTGGTCTGCCAGGACAGCCTTGCTGATCTGGGTGGGCTTGCACCCACTTCCTTTCTGCCCTTTTATCCTAGAGAGCTCTGCAGTGAGGGCAGAGCTAAGGCCAGCTGGACTGCTGGCAAAAGTGACCCTCAAAGCAGCAAAGCCCTCCCTGGAAAATGGGCGGAGACTCCAGCGTGCTTAGAAGCACTTGTGGCCTGGAAGGGCCCTGGGCATCCACGTCTGCCTTTTGTTGTGCAGATTGGGAGACTGAGGTGCTGAAGGCTGCGAGGCAGAAAAATGGATAGGACAGAACTTAGCCTCTGTAACCGTACCCTCTTCCCGCCGCACAGTCTCTACAAACAGCCGTCATCCTGGCTCAGCCTCTCGTTCCCTTGGGCTTCTGAACTCCCTACAGCTACCTTCTTTCCTTTTAAATGAGTCACACATTCAAATAGTAGCCAATTTTCCTATTTCAATTCCTTGTTTGCTGCACATGTCTAAGCAAGATGAGTAGTAGGCTTTTGGAAAGGACAGTTGGATATGCAAGGCAGGGACAGTGCCATTCGATAGCATATATGTTGCATATTGGACTAGAGGGATGACTCCTGGATCCACTGCAATGCAGAATAAGGACTAAGCACACTCCAAGGGTTCCTTCGCTCTGTGTTTGCCTCTACAGGGAGTAGCTGTTCTGTTTCTGACATCTGTCATCCAGGCTGAGGCAGGGGGAGCCAGGGGTGGATCTAAGAAGCACAGGTAGCCAGGGCGGAGCAGCGAGAGACCTGCCTGCCCAGGACAGGTCCCAGCAGTGTAGGAAGAAGGGCAGAGGGAGCTTGGAAGGAGTCTCAGAAGCAGTTTCAGGATGGCATCCAAACAGAGGTCAGCACTGCAGCAAGACCCTCAAGCAGGTGGGAGCTTCAGGGTACCCCGCCCCAGTCCCCCAGGATGAGGTGATGAGCCAATAAGGACCCGGAGTGACCCTGAAGCCCCACAGCCTCTCTGGGCCTAGGAACCCCATTGAGCTTGATTCTAGAACCCTCTGATGGGCCACAACATAACTAAACCATGCTCAGGAGCAGCATGAGACCAGGAGAGCCACCCGATTGGCTTGTAAATGCCAGCTTCTGGGCTCTAGCACACTCTGAAGACAAGGGGCTTGGAATCTGCACTTGCAAGGAACAGCCAGGGAATCCTGGTGCACACTTACATATCAGAATGACTACATCAGAGAAAAGAGCTTCTGTTTGAGGCTCATCAATTTGAATCCTGAGCGCTCCAAGTAATACCTGCCTGGCTTCGAGCAATTCATTTAATTTGTCTGATTCTCAATTTCCTTTACCCTAAAATGGGAATAACAGTGCCCATGAGTTTGCTGTGGGAATGAAATTGTTCATTGTGTGTGAAGTTCTAGCTCAGGCTCAGCACTAACGAACAGCAGCCATGGTCAGTAACGGCTGTCTCCTCTGTGCAGGGTTGGGATGGCAGAGACAGGGAACGGAGAGGAAAACCAACAGTGCCCAATACTGCGCACCTCATACGTATAACAGGAGGGTCAGTGCATGGTACATATTATGCCTCTGTGCCAAGCAGTGTTCTGAGCAATTAATGTAAATAACTCATGTGGTCCTCACAAGAGTCCCAGGAGAGGTGCTACTGTTAGCCCCTGCGTACAGATGAGGAAGCTGAGGCGCTTGCACAAGGACCCACAGACCAAATTCTAATGGGGCTGGGATTCTGTCCCGGATGAGCTGCTGTTACCCCCGTCTTCCCTGCTTCCCTGGATCAGCTGCATCCTGGAAGCAGTGAGAATCCCCCCCCCCACGTTTCAGAAAGAACTGATTCAGAAGCCGCAGAACCTACAAAAAACACAGAAGTAGTTTTTAAGTTGATTTAAGTTGTTTGAATATAATTTCCATCACATGGTTTGCATAGCAATAGAGGCAAGACATGAAACTTGCTTTAAATATGTGCATACAGATCCATGTACATGGTCTGTTCCAATAAAGCATTCATTTGGACAAATATTGACTGGGAATCTACCGTGTAACGTGAACCATGCTAAACACTGTCGGGCGTAAAGATGAAAAAAGGTAGCATCCGCCTCTGTAAGATGCACATAGAAATACTTATCATTCAAGCTGCTTGTGTTATGTCCCCGACAATTGGTCCCTGGGCCGTGGACTAGGACTGGTCTTGAGCCCTGGGAGAGGAGGCATTTTATTGGTGTGTCATAAAATA
>NW_012141747.1:3234906-3236406 GCF_000956105.1 Propithecus coquereli
GGCCTCTCCTGACCACCCAAAATAAAATGCCTCCTCCTGCCATCTCTGCCCTCTCATCTTGCTTTATTTTTTCATCCTAGCATTTGTTACTCTTCGACAATAGATTCTACATACATTCTGTTATTTGTTTGTCATTTGCTTTCCCCTGGAATGTTAGCTCCCTAAAGGCAAGTACCATGTCTAATCCCAGAGCCTAACACAGTACCAGACACATAAGTAGGTGCTCAATAAATATTTGTTGAATGAATGAATGCATGGACTTCCAGCCCTTTCAGCTGGTGTGGTGATCTCACTGGGAAAGTGTCCAACTTTGTAGCAATGACCTCAGCTTTTCACTCATCCATTCACCCAACCATCCTTCCCAATAACTATTCATGCATCCATCCATCCATCCATTCACCCATCTATCCAACTAGCCAAGCATCCATCCAAACAGCTGCTAATATCTATTCATCTAACCATCAATCCATCCATCCATTGATCTATCCATCCCTATAACCGTTCATTCAACCACCCTTCCACATACTATCTATCTACATTTCCAATATCTATCCAGCACCCATCCATCCTACCACTCAGCCATCCACCCATCCAAACCAATCCCCCAATTATTCCACCTATTCTAAAACCCACAGTCCCTACACTCTCCTCTGCCAAATCCAGTTCATGCCATCATGTTTACATGCAGTAATTCACTCCTCTCCCTCCATCATCAGAATGTGAGCCCCTCACAAGCAGAAATTGTGTCTTATTTATCTCTGATTTCCATGCCTAACACAGAGCTGACATACAGTAGGTGTCAGCAAATGTCTGCTGAATGAATATGTTTTTCCTTTTCCCTTCTTCACTTGTTCAGCATTTCCTCCTAGACTGCCATGATGCCATTTTTTGGTCATCTGTTGGCCTCTAAAATCTTGCACCTGACAAAAGAAGATACTGTAAATATTTAATGAATGAATGAGTGAATGAATGCTCAAAAGAGAGGAAGGATGGCAGAAGTGTAGACTCTTGGAGCCAGACTGCCTGGATTCATAGCCTGGTTCTGCACTTCTTAGCTGTGTGGCCTTGGGTGAGTCACTGAGCCGCTCTGTGCCTCAGTTTCCTGATTTGTAAAAGGGACATAACAGTGCTCACCTCATTGGGTTCCTCTGAGAATCTTAGGAATCAATATATATGAAGTACTCAGAATAGTGTCTAGGGTAAGACAAAGCTATATACATGCTTTAGAATAAAATATTGGCTCACTGCTAGCCCACTGGAACAGCATTAAGAAGGTGGGAAAGAAGCTTCCATCTGAGCCTGTGCTGTCCCACAGGAGGCCTTCCACAGCAAGCACTCTGACTCTTCCCAGCCACACTGGGATTACTTGGCAAACTACCAATAATATGTCAGGTGGTCAGGAGTGTATGTAGAAAAATAAAACGTGGGAGGCAACAGGAAGTGGTGAGACAGACGGGAGGGCAACTTCAAATAGGGTGGTCAGGAAAGGCCTCCTTGAGA
>NW_012141747.1:3236456-3236751 GCF_000956105.1 Propithecus coquereli
TTTCCCACCCTCAGTTTCACACCTTTGCCCTTTTTTTGAGACCAAACATAATCATTCCGTTCACTCTCTCTCAGTCGCAGATGACACCCAGACTTCTCTGACAATGTACAAAAGCCACATGAGGCAACTCACTCCTCTCCCTCCACTAAGTCTGTAAATTTCCCTGCATCTCCACTAGTGGGTCTCAAACTGGGGACCCCTCCCCAGGGACATTCGGCAATGTCTGGAGACATTTTTGGTTATTACAACTTGGGTTGGGGGTGAGGGGTGCTACGGGCATCTAGCAGGTAGAGGC
>NW_012141747.1:3236801-3237435 GCF_000956105.1 Propithecus coquereli
TATGTAGAAAAATAAAACGTGGGAGGCAACAGGAAGTGGTGAGACAGACGGGAGGGCAACTTCAAATAGGGTGGTCAGGAAAGGCCTCCTTGAGAGGTGAGATATTTGAGCACGGACTTGAGGTGAGGGGTGAATGTCTGCGAGGAGAGCATCCAGGCAGAGGTCAGTTTTCTGCTGTATCAGATGGGACAATTAGCATGCAGTGCCTGGCACACCGCAAGGGTTGGGGATTGTGGCCTTCCATGACTTCTCATTTTCACCCGGTACGGAAGGTGTCCGTCTCCTCAGCAGGCCTGGGAGCTGTTGGAGGCGCTCATTTCGCACGGGCCCAGGTTCGCAGCTGTGGTGAGTGCCAGCACTGGCTGCAGAAAGAAGGGACAGGTCACCCCGTGGGCTTTGGGTCTCAGTGGGGACTTTCATGGACACGCTTCCTCGTTTCTTTCTCCCTCGCCTTCTTGCCCCCTCACTGGGGCCTCCCATCCTCCAGGCCACCTCCAGACAAGCCACTGACCCTCCTTGATGTTCCTTTCTTTACCTCCTTCTTCTCATCTTAAGGCTATATTTAAATTTTCTAGTCCCAGTGATTACCCATTTCTTCCCCAGGATTTCATTTTCCTTCTGACTTTCTTGCTTT
>NW_012141747.1:3237485-3239460 GCF_000956105.1 Propithecus coquereli
AAAGCTGAGACAGCCTAGCCTACACCTACCTTCCTCACTGCCTACCTCTCTGGATACATCAGGGAAAGACTAAGCCTAGTGGCATGTCTCAGTGGCCTCTCTGGCATTTCAGGTGGGACAGTTCATTGTATAAGATCATCCCATGAATTGCAGGACATTTAGAATTCCTGGCCCTGCCCTTTAAATGCAAGTAGAGCCCCTCAACCCAGATGCTGAGACGACCTAAGATGACTCACAGATTTCCAATTGCCATTCATGGAAAAGAACTCTCTCCCAGTTGAGAAGCATTGTATGATGGCGGTGATTTTACCAGGTTGCCCAATCTATTGAAATCCCTATCACTTAAGGATGGCATACAACAAAATTTTTTAAGTTATTCTTTTTTTATTTAAAAATATTACAACAAATTTTTTTTCTGTATTTTAAAGATCAAAGTAAAGTTGAACAAATATTTTAAAGTCATTTGCTTTGTATGTTTATGTACCTTCCTAAATCTTCAAAGAATATAATGCATCCTTTCCTCTAACACTCTTCTTATTTTTAAAATTATTTATTTTTTTAGAGGTAGGGTCTCACTGTGTTGTCCAGGCTGAAATCGAATTCCGGGGCTCAAGCAATTCTCTCCCCCAGCCTCCCATGTAGCTGGGTTAACATTTTCCGTGATCACTGAACACAAACACATAAAAATAAAACAGACCTTTAAATATACTAATCATCAAGATACAAAGTGTTTGGGAAGGTTACATGTATTTTTAGAAAAACAAATCCCTTGTAGAGCTCTTACAAAATTGTAGCTCCCAAAAATGTGAGCACAAAAGAAATTATTGTAGCAAAAGGAAGACTGCTTATCTCAAAGGAGTTTAAGTATTTAGAAGACAATCTTTTCATTTAACTGGAAACTATTTGAGTCCGAAATCATTGTCTTATTGTGTCCTTTATAATTCTCAGGTCATCTAATCCACCTCTTTGCATTCAAGGTGCTATGATGATCACTCTCCCTATTTAGGAGCATTCTGGAACCCCAGTGCAATGGGGTCCATGGCTGTGGGCATGAACTCCACTCTTTAAGAACAGATGCTTTTAATATTTTGGTCCCTTGATTCCCTGGATTAAATCATCACATATCATATTAGGATCTAGTACAGGAAAAATAAAATAAAAAGATTAAAAGAGTTCCTGGCAGGGTGTGCAGGCATTTCACCCAGCAGAGGTGACTTGCAGAGCACTGGGTGGGGTCCAGAGCCTTCACGATGTATTGAACACAGCTGGGGTCAGAAGGGCAGATGTCACGATCCAGGACAGCTTCTGCCACCCTCCACCAGGGATCCTCAAGCAGGAAGGACATCCCTGGACTCCCCATGTAGCCACCATGAATAAGTGGATTGGACTATCTGGTCCTACCTTTGACATCCCAGTCCTCTGGGGTTAAAAGATGCCCATCCTAGCAGGACACAGGTGGCCAGCCCCAAGGTCAGGGGGAAAGGGGAGAAAAGCCCAAAAGAATGTCCACTGACCTAAAGGAAAAATGCAGTCAGCACAGACCAAGTCCTGCAGCCCCTAGGGTCACCCATGCCAGCAGTACACAGATAAAATAACTAAGCTCGCTCCCACTTCAGGAGGCAGAGAGCCCACCAGAACATCCTTAGGATTTCCAGACAGTGTGTTTGATTCAGGTAGTGATGGCCCCTCCTGCTGTCCCTTCCCCTCTCCTTGGTCACCACAGGATGTCTTATCACCACATCTGGAGGCTCCTGTCTTCCGCTACCCAGGGATACTGAATATAACAGCCTTCTATGAGGGTCTGGAGGTAATAGTGGGGAGGGGTACAGCTAGGCATGTCTAATAAAGTACAGGGTGCCCAGTTAAATGTAAATTTCAGATAAACAAACCCTTTTAAAATATGAATATATCCTAAATATTGGATGGGATATACTTATACTGAAAAAAGAAGTTGTTTGGCTGGGCAAGGTGGCTC
>NW_012141747.1:3239510-3240825 GCF_000956105.1 Propithecus coquereli
CCTTTAAATATACTAATCATCAAGATACAAAGTGTTTGGGAAGGTTACATGTATTTTTAGAAAAACAAATCCCTTGCAGAGCTCTTACAAATTTGTAGCTCCCAAAAATGTGAGCACAAAAGAAATTATTGTAGCAAAAGGAAGACTGCTTATCTCAAAGGAGGTTATGTATTTAGAAGACAATCTTTTCATTTAACTGGAAACTATTTGAGTCCAAAATCATTGTCTTATTGTGTCCTTTATAATTCCCAGGTCATCTAATCCACCTCTTTGCATTCAAGGTGCTATGATGATCACTCTCCCTATTTAGAAGCATTCTGGAACCCCAGTGCAATGGGGTCCATGGCTGTGGGCATGAACTCCACTCCATAAGAACAGATGCTTCTAATATTTTGGTCCCTTGACTCCCTGGATTAAATCATCACATATCATATTAGGATCTAGTATAGGAAAAATAAAATAAAAAGGTTAAAAGAGTTCCTGGCAGGATGTGCAAGCATTTCACCCAGCAGAGGTGACTTGCAGAGCACTGGGTGGGGTCCAGAGCCTTCGCGATGTAGTGAACACAGCTGGGGTCAGAAGGGAAGATGTCACGGTCCAGGACAGCTTCTGCCACCCTCCACCAGGGATCCTCAAGCAGGAAGGACATCCCTGGACTCCCCATGTAGCCACCGTGAATAAGTGGATTGGACTATCTGGTCCTACCCTTGACATCCCAGTCTTCTGGGGTCAAAAGATGCCCATCCTGGCAGGACACAGGTGGCTGGCCCCAAGGTCAGGGGGAAAGGGGAGAAAAGCCCAAAAGAATGTCCACTGACCTAAAGGAAAAATGCAGTCAGCACAGACCAAGTCCTGCAGCTCCTAGGGTCACCCACGCCAGCAGTACACAGATAAAATAACTAAGCTCCCTCCCACTTCAGGAGGCAGAGAGCCCACCAGAACATCCTTAGGATTTCCAGACAGTGTGTTTGATTCAGGTAGTGACGGCCCCTCCTGCTGTCCCTTCCCCTCTCCTTGGTCACCACGGGATGTCTTATCACCACATCTGGAGGCTCCCATCTTCCGCTACCCAGGGATACTGAATATAACAGCCTTCCATGAGGGTCTGGAGGTAATAGTGGGGAGGGGTACAGCTAGGCGTGTCTAATAAAGTACAGGGTGCCCAGTTAAATGTAAATTTCAGATAAACAAACACTTTTTAAATATGAATATATCCTAAATATTGGATGGGATATACTTATACTGAAAAAAGAAGTTGTTTGGCTGGGCAAGGTGGCTCACATCTGTAATCCTAGCACTCTGGGAGGCTGAGGCA
>NW_012141747.1:3240875-3241372 GCF_000956105.1 Propithecus coquereli
CCCTGGGAGAGGAGGCATTTTATTGGTGTGTCATAAAATATAATCGGAAGCAAATTAAAAACAAAACAAAATAAACTAGAAATGTTCTTTAACTGCGTCCCTAGAAGACTGGAGTGGAGGCTGGTGGACGAGATGTGCCTCCTTCACTTTGTATACGTCCCCCTGGAGATTGAGGGCAGTTCTGGATCCCACGGTTTAACAGGGGCATTGACAAGCCAGGGTGTCTAAAAGCAGCCAGCCTGGAAAAGAACAATCTCAGGAACAACACAGTGCTTTCTGCAATGTCTGAAAGGCTAGCACAGAAAAGGGGACTCGTATTTGTTCTGGGGTTACCCTGAAGGGTGGAGGTAAAACCGGCGCGTGGAAGCTGCGGAGACCTCACCGTCTTCCTTTCTGCTGCCGCCCCGTTCTCACCTTAAGCTTCGTGTGGATGGAGCATCCTACACTCCACCTTCCCCAGCCAAGTTCTCGCCACCCACACCCCAGATTTGCCAGCA
>NW_012141747.1:3244542-3252334 GCF_000956105.1 Propithecus coquereli
TTTTTGCAGTGTCCAAAACACCACAGATTGTAACACTTTCAAATGGTACACAATGTTTCCACATGAAGCAATTTACCTGAATATGTGAACATGTCCACTGCTACTCTCCTTACAACTCAACAGGGTATATAATAAAGGGAAAACTAGGCAGGCAAAAACAAGTTCCTTCAGAATGGCAAAACATGCGCTTTGCTTGACAGACGTACCTTTATCAAGATTTTCATGTAATGGATGAGAATGAGTTTTACTGAATCACGCCTCGAGATAGCCATTCTACGGTATATTCCGTCTGTGAAAAGAGTTTTCAGAGTCATCGTGAGGGGAGGTTCAAAAGACCACACTCAGGCTCAGTGATTTGCTAGCAGGACTCACAGGACTCGAAAGCTCATAGTTTATTGCGGCGAGGGGATACAGACAAAGATCATCAAAGGCAAAGGGTGCATGATGTAAATCCAAGAGAAACCGGGCATAAGCTTCCAGGTGTCTCCCCCAGTGCAGTTGCGTGGGGATGTGCTTAATTCTCCCGGTAACAATGTGTGACAACATGTGCAAAATATTGCTGACCAGGGAAGCTCACTTGAGCCTTGGTGTCCAGGGTTTTTACTGTCATTCAGTCACATGGGCACTGCAGGGCCTGCTCGACTGAGCCACTCAGTCTTCAAACCCCCAGAGGTCAAACTGATACCGCACAGCCCAGGGCCTCAGGCATACAGAAACACTCCCAACAGGCAGGAGACCGGCGACCTCGTTTTACTATACTTCACTTTATTGCGCTTTGCAGATACTGTGCTTTTTACAAATTAAAGGTTTGTGGCAGTCCAGCATTAAGCGAGTCTATCAGTGCCATTTTCCCAACAATATGTGCTCACTTTGTAACTCTGTGTCACCTTTTGGTAATTCTCATATTTCAAAATTTTTCATTATTATTATATTACGGTGATCTGTGATCAGTGATCTTTTTTTTGTTGTTGTTGTTTTTTGAGACAGAGTCTCACTCTATTGCCCTGGCTAGAGTGAGTGCCGTGGTGTCAGCCTAGCTCATAGCAACCTCAAACTCCTGGGCTCAAGGATCCTACTGCCTCAGCCTCCCGAGTAGCTGGGACTACAGGCATGTGCCACCATGCCCGGCTAATTTTTCTCTATATATTTTTAGTTGTCCAGATAATTTCTTTCTATTTTCTTTAGTACAGACGGGGTCTCGCTCTTGCTCAGGCTGCTCTCGAACTCCTGAGCTCAAACAATCCACCCACCTCGGCCTCCCAGAGTGCTAGGATTACAGGCGTGAGCCACCGCGCCCTGCCTGATCAGTGATCTTTGATGTGACTATTGTAATTGTTTTGGGGCCCCACGAACTGTGCCCATATAAGATAGCAAACTTAATTGATAAATGTTGTGTGTGTTCCGACTGCTCCACCAACCTGCTGTTCCCGTGTTTCTCTACCTCTCCTTGGGCCTCCTTATTCCCTGAGACACAATATCAAAATTAGGTCACTTAATCATCCTACAATGGCCTCTAGCTGTTCAAGTGAAAGGAAGAGTTGCATGTCTCTCACTTTAAATCAAAAGTTAGAAATGATTAAGCTTAGCAAGGAAGGCAGGTCAAAAGCTGGGGTAGGCTGAAAGCCAGGCCTCTGCGCCAGTTAGCCAAGTTGTGAATTCAAAGGAAAAGTTCTTGAAGGAAATTCAAAGTGCTACTCCAGCGAACACACGAATGATAAGAAAGAAAAACAAGGTTGGGCTCGGTGGCTCATGCCTGTAATCCTAGCACTTTCGGAGGCTGAGGCAGGAAGATTGCTTGAGGCCAGGAATTCAAGAACAGCCTGGGCAATAGCAAGATCCCATCTCTACAAAAAAATAAGAAAAATTAGCCAGGCATGGTGACATACACCTGTAGTCTCAGCTACTTGCAAGGCTAAGGCAGGAGGATCGCTTGAGCCCAGGAGTTTGAGGTTGCAGTGAGCTATGGTGATGCCACTGCACTCTAGCCTGGGCAAAAGAGAGAGACCTTGCCTCAAAAAAAAAAACAAAAAACAAAAAACGGAAAGCAAGCAAGCAAACAGCTTTATTGCCAAATTGCCAATATGGAGAAAGTTTTAATGGTCTGGATAGCAGATTAAGTCAGCAAAAACATTCTGTTAAGCCAATGCTTAATACAGAGCAAGATCTTAACTCTCTTCAATTCTATGAAGGCTGAGAAAAGTGAGGAAGCTACAGAAGAAAAGTTGGAAACCAGTTGTCATCTTCCTACCACATTTGAGATATCTCCTTTGGTTGCCTCTTATATTATTTTCAGGGTTTATAGTTGTACTTAGTGGGTAGAAGCATGGAGAGATGAACCTACACCATCTTATGTGGACTTCAAGGAAATAGCATATTTTCAGTCATAACTTTTATCCCTTCCCTTACAATGAAACAATGTTATACTATTTTAGTTTTATTTACTACTTCCTCTTCTATTACCATTGTTGTGTATTTCAGTTAGACATACACAAGTATTTTAAACTACTAGATAGGTTTTATTTTAGTTCTGTCATATTTTTTCCCCAATTTTTATTCATATGTCTTGTTTTTTTTCTTTCTTTTTTGTTTTTAAATAGAGTCGAGGTCTTGCTATGCTACTCAGGCTGATTTCAAACTCCTGGCTTCAAGCCATCCTTGGCCTCCCAAAGTGCTAGGATTACAGGTGTGAGCCACTGTACCCTAGCTTCATAAATCTTTATATAGAATTAAATAACAATTATTTTTGTTGTTTATGTTTAAATAAGAAGCATTTTCCTAGGCTTTTAGAAATAGATTCCAGTGTTCAGGATGGAGATGGATCAGGGTATTTTCCTAGCTTCATGGCTCAAAGGCTTCTTATGTTGTTATCAGGAAGTAATAAAAAAAAAAAGTGGCCTCTCCCTGTTATTGGGCTCCTCTGATCCATCCATTTTTCAGTATTGGTGCCCCAGTTATTACTTGGCTCAATCTAGATTTACTACTAGCAACTTTTCCTCGTGATGTATCTTTGTTCTTCTGGAAGGGAGGTTTTGTAACAGGTGTCGGCCACCCTCTGGTCTTCCCAATGGTCCTCAGTGGATCCCTGTGGTCTTTCTGCACTCACAGCCAAATAGGAACCTTTGGAGACTTCTCCATTTTGCCAGTTGTTCTCAGATCCACTTGCAGAGGTTTCCACACAACTTGGGGTCCACATTGGGCTCCTCTCTCCTCTCCACACAGCTGCATATCCCATGTGGGACTTGTGGAGATCTGATTGTTGGCAGACAGCCTGGTCTACCTATCCATATTTTGGGTTTTATGAGATATCAAAGATGTAGTTCGTGACTATTTCTTTGGTATCTTGATTATGATGTTCATTTTTAGGAAGGGATTTAAGGGAGAGTTAGAAAATTATGATGCCATCATGATTTTGCTTCAACAGGCGATCCTCCCTTATATTTTTTCCCCAAACTGTTCTTCTGAGCTTGGTTTTGAGTTGTAGTTCTTGACTCTGATATTCAAACTTTGATCCTAGCTTTAATCTTTCAGATCCAATGTTCCAGTTGGCCTTCCAGAGCCCAAATATGGCCTTTTCCAAGTAGATATATTTGATTTGCTCCCTGTTTGGGAGCCTCACTTACCTACAGAACCCAGCTGAGACAATGACCATCCTGTCCTGGTGCAGCATGCAACCCTTAGAGATCATTTTGCCTATTCTTATTTTATAGATGAGGAAATTTAGGCTTGAATAAATTAGGGAAAATATACAAAGTCCCAGAGTTCTTTTGTAGCAACGTAAACTAACTTATAAGTTTATGTTATACACACTAGTAGCCTCTGGCAGTGATCGGCCCCACACTGTTGCCCGCTGAGCTGGAGCAGAGCCACAGGCTCCTCATGAACACAACAGGCATGGCAGTTACTTCTAGAAGCCTCTAAAGCCAGTCCAAGCCTTTTTCTAAAACACACCCTATTTCTGCTCTTAGTCATGGCAACACATATCCTTACCTTTAATCTAAGTACACCACAATGCTGACTTGAGTTTTGTTTGTGGTTCACTATGATCCCTGTATCCTTTTCTCTTATTATCTCAAACAGAAGGAAATTCCCAGCTATATTTTACAGTTTCTCCTCTTTCTCCTAATCCTCCTCCTTTTTTGTGTGCTATGCTTTGCTTTGTTCCTCAAAACATATTATTTTTTTATGAACATTTCTCCCCCTACCATGTTTTTAAAATAAAGTGAAGGATTTAGAGGAGGAAAAGGAATTTAAAATTATAAATGAGTACACATTGCCCACCATCACCTGTGAGTAGATCAGCACATTATTTTCCAAGGCATTTCATGAAGTCTGTTACCTGTATCTTCAGCATGATTTAGATGGCTTCGAGTGCTTTTGCCACCCACTTGTCTAGCCATAGTATTTATCAAATTGCATGTCTTTATGCTTCAGCGCATCTTGTCCTAATACTCCAGTGCGGGGAGGCTTTTAATGTTTTATTAACACCTCATTCGTTTGTGGCCTGTGCCTCCCTTGCTCTTGCCACTGTTGTGTGCTGTGCTGCGTGACCGAATATTCATCTGGCTCAGCCTGTAGGTTTACAGAATCTGTCATTTAAAAGGCTTCTTTTGTAATCAAGACCCTCTCAATCGTTTTCTTCACCTCTTTTCTTCCAGTTTATCCTTCTCCTTTCCACTTCACTCAAGGCTGAAAATAATAAATACAAATTTTCTATCTACCCTATATGACTGATTTATTTTTCTTTTCTTCTCCGATTTTTCTGCTGGGACTTGCTATACATGTTACAATACCCTGACTTCCTTTAATAGAAGCAGGTTGGCTGTAAAATAAAATTGAGAGGCAGATATCTAGGCCTTTTTGAGCTAGGAGAAAGAAAGGTCTGCATATTAAGCAAAATTGACTAAAACATATTAAATGCATGGAGAAGCCTAAGGGAGTTTCATGTCTTTTCCAATTGACTAGGAGAGATGATTCTCATTTTTTCCTTGCATCTTTGTAGCCAGTACAAGGTCTGAGATAAGGTGCTAGTCCTTGGTCCGTGCACCAGAACTCCCCCAAAACCTGCAAATGATTCCTCTCTGAAAGACAATGTTTGACTCCACTAGAGGGGGCTGTTTGTCCTCTAGCCTCCTTGGGCCAGGAGTTCAGCTGCTTATTCCTAGGTCAGCCAACCTGGACCCTGCTAAGCTCAGCATCACCTTGTGTTGAGGGATGAAGGAATGAATACTACCCTGTATGCTGACTCAGGTGCCAGGTAAGTAGGTGTTTTCCAGCCATCCCAGCTGATTCTCACAACACTCCCTTGAGATACATATTATGAACTTCATTTTATTAATTAATTTACTTATTTATTTATTTAAGACAGGATCTCACTCTGTTGCCTGGGCTAGAGTGCAGTGCCATGGTCATAGCTCAATGCAACTTCAAACTCCTGGGCTCAAGCGATCCTCCTGCCTCAGTCTTTCCAGTAGCTGGGACTACAGGTGCATGCACCACCACACCGCTGACTTTTTCTATTTTTAGTGGAGACAGGGTCTCGCTCTTGCTCAGGCTGGTCTGGAACTCTTGGCCTCAAGCAATCCTCCCACCTTGGCCTCTGAAAGTGCTAGGATTACAGGCGTGAGCCACCGTGCCTGGCCCTATGAGCTTCATTTTATCAAAGATTGTCAATAAGTTAAAGGCTTGAAACTGTTATTTTTTAAAGATAGAACCAAGATTCAAATTTAGGTCTTCTACGTCCTTATTTCAAACTGTACCCATGATTCTTCTGTGATGGCATCTTCTCATCCTTTCTCCCTGGTACCAGGAGGGCAAACTCTTAACTATATAGTATATAAGTGTCATTTATTTTAATTTGCTTTTGTCTTCAGATTTTGGCTGGGTGTTTTTTGTTTCATTTTGTGATTTTTTTTTTTATATAAATCCTTGGTTCATTCTGATCTTGTTCATTTTGACCTCATTTAAGTATGTTCAGATAAACGTTGCTGTTTTGAAATTAGAATTGTGTGGAGAGGCGGGTTTGTGCCTATTTAATATATCTTTAGAGATTACTTGGGTTGGGGGGGTGTGTGTGACCATGAAGGGGTAGAGCCCACTCAGATGGCCACTGCCTGCTGTTGACCGGATGGATCTGCCCAGCAGGGAGTCACAACTCTCAGGCCTTGCAAGTGACCCGACTTCCTCCTCTACATGTAAGTGGTAACCACATTCTCCTTCATTCCTCCCATTTCATCACTGCTCCCTTGGTTCCTCTTCACAGCAGAGTGAATGCTGTTCCCAGAGGCTCCCAGGTGCCCCTGGCATCTCTCCACTGCTCTCTGAGGGGCATGGCTTGGTTGGGAGCTGTGCTTCTCAACCTCGAATTGCCGGTGGCTCTGGTGAAAACACATGTTCTGGTTCCACAGTTGGAGGCAGGTCCTGAGATATTCCATTGCCAAGCAGCGCCAGGTGATGCCAGTGCTGCTGGCTGGCAGACACCCTGTGAGCAGCAGGCTCGCCCTGTGAGGCTTCCTCCCTGTTCCCTGCCCCATCCTGCAACACAAGCCACTCCCACTTACCCAGGGTGCCTGAGTGGGAGCCGACATGCAGATAACCAGACATCATGGTTAAAACAAGACCACAGTCCTGATTCTCCAGGAACAAATTCACTGTGATAGGTACAGCAGGAGCCTGGAACAGAGAGGCTGATCTCCCCAGCAGGTATCCTGAATTAGGTTGATAATTAGGCAGTGGTCAATGAGAATGGATTTCTGACTGTCACAGCACAGAAGAGAAAAGCCAGCTGGCTGGGTGGGAGGCCTGGTGAATGGCATTTCTGGGGGGAAGGTGGGAGAGGAGGGGGACCTGGAGCCCGGCCAGCCCAGGCTGCTCTAGGAGGGACCTGGGACTGGCCATGGGCACTAACCAGGAAGGACAGAGCTCTCAGGTCCTGCTGAGCCTCCATGATAGTTAATCCACAACATGAGACGCTGAACAGCACAGAGGGGATAGCACTCACTAGAGTGACCCCTGAAGGGAGACTTCTGAGGGCCCCATTATGACAAAATGGGGGCTCCCGCAAACTGGCTCTGGGATGCTCGTCCAGAGCTCTGCCCAGACATGTGTTCAGGGGTGAAGCCCACTTACCCCTGCTGTGTTCATGATGTGCGATCTGACTTTCCCCCCCCAATTGGGAACATCTACTTATGGATGCCTTAAATGACTCCCAAACATGATACAATTCTGGTCAGTCTAATAGTGATAATCCTTTTATGTGGCCCTTTATACTTTATATAGCACTTCCATGTCCACCAGCTTTTTTGATCCTGAAAACAACTGTGAGGACTGGGTGGAGCAGTTGTGATTGCCTTATTTATAGATGAGGGCAGCGAAGCCTCGGATCACACAGTGACCACGCAATCCAGACTGGAATCCGATTTCCTTATTTCCAGGCCAGTCATCTTACCATCACTGTGGGGCTGTCCACTGCTCTGCTGCAGGGCAGTAGAATTGTTTCACAGTAATCTTGCCAAGTGAAGACGCTGAGGGAAACTGAAAATACCAGCTTCTTTTCTTTTGGAATGCCTGGGGGAAGAAAACTTGTTTGCTTTAGTAGTTTTCTTCCATGTGTCTATTTCATGAATTAACCAGATTAAGTTTAAATTGATCCTAAGATAGGGGAAGGATATTTTTACTTCAATAATGAATATTGTATATATGGGATAGCTTGCTCTATATGATCCCATGCATTTAAAAAATTCTGTATGTTTATCCCCATAATACTCCAACTTTCTGTCCAGAGGCTCATTCTGGA
>NW_012141747.1:3256624-3258770 GCF_000956105.1 Propithecus coquereli
TGAAAATGACTATCATAGTGAAGACATTTTCTAAATATTGTCAAAGGTAAATGGGTTATTTTGCAGATAACCTTAAGGTTAGGCTAGAGTAACCAAATAATACATTTTAAAAAGCAATTATAAAAATATTTTCATAGAGATGAATTTCATGCCAAAGCCGAATGGGGGAAGGTTGGGGTCAGGGAACATCCCAACAGCTGGACCACCACATGGCCCCCATGATGAATGGGGCTATACATGTCTCAGTCCTAGAACTGAGGACCGAGGGCCACTGGGCATGGAGCACATGGTGCTTAAGACCAGAGAACACTGGGCCTGTCTGCCTGGGTTCACATCTCAGCACTGGCCTT
Organism: Propithecus coquereli; assembly: GCF_000956105.1. Classification (NCBI taxonomy): domain Eukaryota; kingdom Metazoa; phylum Chordata; class Mammalia; order Primates; family Indriidae; genus Propithecus; species Propithecus coquereli. Next base: position 3,256,975 of record NW_012141747.1, read on the forward strand.
TGCTGGACTCTTAGGTGAGGTGTCAGAACTTCTTGTGCCTCGGCTTCCCCATTTTTATTTTTACCATAAAATAAGAGAAGTAAGGGGGAAGTTGGGGCACTAGTGTCTTTTAGTGGGGAGTGGCGGGGGTGCCCTTGATCTTTTCCTTCATCGGGAAAGCAAGCATCTCAGCACCTGGCAAGCACAGGTGTGTGTGCAAACACCTCCTGTGCGGGGTAAGAACTTTGGAAATGGTCAGGAAGCTGATATGATGTAGATGCTGCAGTATCCTGTCTGCTCACTGCAACCTCTGAATGTTCCTTTCTGCGGTCCCCGCTGTGGGACCGGCACACCCTGACCCTTGGTGTGCAGCTGCTTGCAGAGCTGGTGTGCTGACAGGCTGGCATGCAGGGGTTGCCTGTCCAAGCTAGTGCCCAATCTCTTGGATCTGGCTCCCTAGACATCAAGTACCTCCTCTTAAGAACTGTTGAGGAAGGGAGAGCCAGGTGGCTCGACTGGAATGGTAGGAGCAGCTCCTCCCTGGCCACTGGGTGCCTGAGCACGGTGGAGCTGTTGCTCCAGATGACTTGGTTATGTTGTTAAACATATAAGATAATTAAAATCTCATGCTTCTGTCTGGATCACTAGACACACCCAGATAAGACATCAGTTTCCTCCCTGCTCTATGAGGCTTCAAAGCCAAAGGCATGGCACATTCTGGTGTATGTAGTAAGGTGGCAGCGGGTAGATTGATCAAGAAAATTCCCGGTATGGCCACTCTTCAGGAACAGACATCTGAGTTACTCACTCACTGGCTCCAGTGTTCTACAGATGGAATCAGCCATATGGCTCCAAGTCACGGGGCTTTGTGGGTTTAGAAGAGCTAAGACACATTCACCCTGCAAAGGTTAATTAGGCACAAACTATGGGTTAGACCCCAATGCCAGGAGCTGTTGGGGACATATGTCACCCCCTCCCATGAACTCACAGTTTCATGAGGAAGACAGGCACAAAAGGAAGCTTGCACATGTGGCAGAAGGTGAGGGACTATGGTGCCATCTGAGTCATCCTCTGACTGCTGGATAAGTCGGCCCCTGTACAGAGGGCACGTGGTTCATTTCTTTTACATTTTTAAATTATTTAAGTGGTTTTAGGTTATTGATGTGTTCAAATTCATCCCCAAAGTAAGCTGGGTCAAGCTTTCATGTATTGGGTGTTCAATCTCCACTAGCATATATTCTAGGGTTAACTGTAGAATTTGGCCTTGTTTCAGTGGAGCTTTGTTTGTAAATGAGACAGGGTGATTATGGATGGTGGCTGGGTGGTTGTGTATTCTGCCACCTGACCAGGTAAATGAAGAGGGTGTGACAGCAGCCTGGTCACAATGGGTTTCTAAGTGCTGGAGCAGCACTCATTCATTTGGGTTAACTGGTTTCACCTTTTAAATATGAATATCTTTCTAGAGAATTGAGTCCTATTAATAATCTTAAGTCATTGCAAGTAATCATTAGCACCTCTCAGAGAGTGGATGCAAATATGTGGACATTTGGAGATTTGAAGAAAAGGCATTTGAAGAGGAGGTGGCTGGCAGTTTGCAGTGAAATATTTTGGACAGGAAGTCATAGGGAGTAGAGATTCACCAAATAATTTACACAGTAGTGCTAGCTCTGTTCCCTGCTCTCCCACAGAGGCTAGTTGGGTGACTTAACTAGTCCCATTCCTCGTGTACGACTCCCTGAAATCACACCAATCGGAGACTCGGTGAATTAACAGCCAAATATCCCAGGGAGAGTTGGGAAGGAAAGGAAAGGAGTGAG
>NW_012141747.1:3258820-3259573 GCF_000956105.1 Propithecus coquereli
ATAGAGTGTGCAGAAATGAAAAAGGAATTTCTGTAACATTCAAGGAGCTGTTACTGACTCCTTGTCCCCCTTCAGCTATTATTAAATAATATAAATTAATGTATGAATTGGTAAAAATTATTTAGCAGGATAGACTTGCCATGTAGTTGTTGGAGTATATTTAAATGTGGTTTAACAAATTGGGAAACTGAGGAAGAAGCTGGGTTGCTGGATTGTCAGTGCAGTAGCAAGACAGAGGTAAGCACCATCTACCCGAGGAGGCTGGATCTGGGGGAGATTTGGAAATCCCTGAGTAGGAAGAGACTAACATGCAAGATTGGGCAGGCAAGAAGGAGGAGGAGGGAGGCAGGGGAGGCTTGCGTGGGATGCTGATGTTTAGACACGCGCCCCGGCTTTCCCTAGGGGGAAGGCAGAATAGAGATCAGGTGAATCCTTTGCAAGCCAGGGAGACTATCCTTGTGTCCCTGCTGACTTAGGCCAGGGGAGGGCACAGCTGGGGTTCTTCTTTCTCCTAGTTTAGTAATTGATGCAACTGCTGACTATGTTTAGAGTCAGAATATATTTACACATAAAAGAAAGTACCAGTTAAATTCAACTAAGTTTTATAGTTCCATGTTAATATTTCATTACTATGCTTGATGCTAAGGTAGGATTTTTTAGTGTTTCCTGAGCATTTGTCAGATTTCCTATGAATATTATCATGCCTATTGGGATTTATGATCAACTAAGTAAACTTTTCTGAAAACCAGAAAA
>NW_012141747.1:3271408-3275353 GCF_000956105.1 Propithecus coquereli
GAAAGACACCTGCACCTGAATGTTTATGGTAAACCATAAATTTTTGAAAACTGACATCTTAAATCACTGTAAAAAAGTAGAAATTTATAAAATAAGTGCTTATATTTTCTCAGAGTTTTATACACTTTTAGGATACATTTGGCAAATATTACCTGTTGTGCTGTGGTCCTACTGTGTACGAGGCTCACTGTGTGAGCTTGACAACACCAAACTTGTTGATGCCCTGTTTCCCGAGAGATTGAGGGCTTGGATAGCCCAGCGATGTGACAACCCAGTCACATTGCTACAGAGATTTCTAAATGCTTACCTTCAAATTATGTACTCATCTCATCATGGACTGATGTGTGACCTCACTTTGGTAGCACTGCTGTGAGTCACTCTGCTCTACTGTTCTACACTATACAGCCAGGCCCCAGGGAGGGGGATGCACAGGAGAGTTTGTGTCCTTTGGTCTCCAGAAAATACAGGATGTAGGTAACTTCCCAGCAAAGCAGAGCAGCCGAGGATCCCCAGGGTTATGGCTCATAGATTTTCAGAGGTGCCTTAGAGTGGCCTCTTCCTCTGCCCACTCTACTTTTTCTCAACTGCCCCTAGAAATTCAAATTTCTATTAATTAATTATATTAGATTTATTAATATGAATTGTTCACTATCCCTCCTAATTATCACACATTACAACCATTTTTACTAGCATTTGAGGATGACTACTATGCTTATTCATACTGTTAAATAGTTATCACATTAACTTTGCTATGAATTCTATTTGATTATAGTACTAAACTCTTTCATATACTCAGCCTTCAGTTGCTGCTGACTCAGTGAGATTGTATAATTATATCTTAAAAAATAAAAAAGGAAGACGCAGTGGGTCCTGGGTCTCTCCCGCTCCCTTTGGCTCACCTGCGCAGTGTGGCGCTGGAGAAAAGCATGCTCTATCAGCTTATTCACCACCTGTGTGGTAGAGTCAAGAGAACAGGTTGTCTTTGTTTCTTCCTGTCATCTTCCTTTCGAATGTACAAATGTCTTTTGCTTGGGAGCTAGTTATGCTGTGCGTTGGCCTTTTGTGTTTCTACCTCCTACAGATTGTTAAACACTCCACCAGCCCCACCACCAACTCCTACCAAAACACGAAGGAAGGGAAGGACGCAGGAAAAGGGAAAGACAGACTCCAGCGGCTAATTCACCCATTTCATGATTTCTCCAGATTTCATCCCTGTTTGGTCTTCAACTGTGTGAACAACTAAAGGAAAAGGTAAAGTGCATTTGCCTGAATGTGAGTTCTGCTTAGCTGTTGTGTCTGATGTAAGGTGAGATTGATTTTTTAATAAGTTACAAATTTCAGGTGTATGTTTGTTTTGACCATAAGATGTGGTAAACGAGATAGCAGTATACTTTGGACTTCTAGTAAATAAGGTGAATGACTTTGAATTGTTCTTGCTAAATCCTTAGCAGTAATTCCACTGCCGCTAAAGCCAACACACCTGCCACAGTGTAAATTAGGCAAAGGGGAAAATGCTATTATCATTCTGAAAGGTGATCTTGAATTTATCCAATGAACAGTTGCCAGCAGTCCCATGGAATACTCCTCTCTGATGGACGCTGCATCCGAGAAAAGGGAATTGGGATCTAGACCTATTTCTGTCATTGAACAGATGCATGACTTTGAACTAGTCACTTAACCTCTCACACTTTAGTCCAGAAATTTTGGTCATTTGTTGTTTTCTATTTTTTCTTTCTCTGCTGGTTCTCCTGTTTCTACTTTGCGCTTTTTAGAAGTATACTCATCTTTTTCATCACCTGATTCCAATGTCTCCTCCTCCTCCAGTAGAAGCCTCGCTTTCTTAGCATTTTGTGGGGCATCAACACCATTGTCCTCATACATGTTAGACCATTTTATAGCCACATCCAGCTCTGGAGGTGGAGGTTTCTTTTCAGTAGTGTGTGTAGCTCTCAGGAAGTGGTACATAGTTTGACTTCCATATTTTCTTTCGGAGACAAAGAAGAACCCAGTCTCAGAGATACTACACCAAGGCTGAGTCCTTCAGGAGGCTGCAGCAGACTGTCTTAGAGGCGCCCGGCCACAGGCACTGGGATGTCAAAGAGAAGGAGTCTGGGAGAAGCTCCCCCAGCGCCTTGACAATGCACAGAGCTCTCCTAATCTACCCGCTTTTTGAGCGGATGGTAGGGAAAGGCTGGGCAAAGTCACGCTGCTAAACAGCTCGTCTCCGTCTCCTTCTCTGCCTTGTTCCCAAAGCTGGCCACCCACTTCGTCGGAGCTGGGGCTCTTCGACTTGTCGACTTGTCTTCTCTGGGCCTGAGCTGCTGCTCCTGTAAGCCACGAAATAGCTCAGGGGACACTTCTCCTCGGCTGCCGTGACAGCTGCCAACAGTGTCCTTTATAAGGGCAGAAGTTCTCAATCTGGTGCACCCAATTCATCAATTTGTCAACGCCTTAGTGCCAGAAAAACCACCAGGGAACACCGAAGTTTATATTTTAGGTTTATCATTCCTTGCAGCGAGGGAGAACGCTCACCATAAGGAACTGTCGGGAGTCTTGGTAAGAGGATGTTAGAAAACTATTACGGGATTTGGGTTTTGGTTGGATAATTTGGGGAAAGATCTAAGGAAGTGGATTGGATGTCAAAAAGCAGGCACAATTCCATGATTGGGTTCCTCAATAAATCTTGTTTATAAGGATGGCCAACTAAAGCAATGATAAAGTTATAACTGGTAAAAAAGTAGCAGTCACTCATTTTAGCTGAGAGGGGGATGTTTGATGTGTGGGTTGCATGCACAATCACCTTGCTTTTGCTTTATTTCATCATGGTCTCAGATTGACTTTATCTGATGTTGGTGTTCTGTGAGATTTTTGTCCAATAAGAGAACAGTATTAACTAGTTAACTGGTTATTAACTAATGAGCATCAGGCCAACTTTGTAGTAACACTGAGGCCTTGCTTTGTCGGTCAAGTTCCGGAGTAAGAGACTCCTTTTTCCTTTCTTGATCTTTTCTTCTGTGGATCTCTCTTTTGCTCTCATATCTAAGACCCAAGATCACAAAGATTCTCTTCTAGCTTTTTTCCTCTATAAATTCAATGGTTTTACATTTAGGTCAACAATCCTTTTGAGTCAATTTTTGTGTAGGGTGCTAGGTATAGATCAAAGTAATAGTAGTGGTTGTAGTAGTAGTGGTAGTGGTAGTAGTGGTGGTAGTGGTAGTAATAATGGTAGTAGTAGTAGTTCTTTTTCCCTCCTCTTCTCCCTCTCCCCCTTTCCTTCTTCCTCATCCTTTTCTCCTCCTTCTTTGCATAAGGATATCCAATCATTCCAGCATCATTTGTTGAAAAGACTGTGTTTTCCCCACTGAATAGTCTTTGTTGGAAATCACTTGCCCATGCATTTTACATATATATCTCTGTGTGTGGGGGGGTCTAGTTTTGGAATCTCTATCCTATCACATTGATCTACTTGTTTATTTTGACATCAAAACCATACTGTCTTGATTACTGTAGCTTTATAATGAGCCTTGATGACTCTACTGTTCTTTTTCAAAGTTGTTTTGGATGTTTTCAGTCCTTTTCATGTGAATTTTAGAGTCAACTTATGAATGTCTACAAAAATCCTGCTAGGAGTTTGAGATGAAATTGAATCCATAGATCAATTTGGGGAGAATTGATCTAATGAGTCTTCTGATCCTTGAACACAGTTTATCTCTCTATTTGTTTATCTTCTTCAATTTCTCTGAATAATGGTTTGCAGTTTTTAGTTTAGTTTCTGTTTTCAGGTTTCACACATTTTTTTCCTCTTTTTCCTTAAGTTTTTTATAATTTTTATACTATAAATGGTATTGCTTTATAAATTTCAATTTCTGCTTATTGCTAGTATACAGAAATACAATAATTTGTCCCATGGGCTATTTAGAGATGTGTTGTTTAGTTTCCAAATAA
>NW_012141747.1:3277059-3279021 GCF_000956105.1 Propithecus coquereli
ATCTATAGAATGAAACATAGTGGGACAACAGGAAGAGGAGACTGAGCAGTATACGAGGAATTCTAAAACCTGGTTAGTGCACACAGAAGGGTTTTAATTTAAATCCTTGCTTGTGCACCAATGTAGCTTAACCCCCTCCGTCCGGCAACTTAACGTCTGCAGTACTCCATGTTAGGAGACATTTTTAAAAATCCTATTTCTGCTTCCCAATCAAGGAAACAACATAATTGTCCACTTCCCAAATTCCTCCTCCTCCCAGCACCTAGCTTGGTTCTCTGTGGAAAGCGTGACTGTGGCCTGCCACGTCCTCTGTTAAAATTTGAGTTCTAAAAGGTCTAAATTGGCAGTTCCATTAAGAGAAGCTTGCTGATGATGTCGGCTCAGTGCCCACCTCAGGCTTCCCAGTCACTTAAGACAATTCCCTAAATCAAAGCTAGGATGCGTGATGTGCTTGGTAACTTTCCTGGGCGCTCTCTTAAGGAGAGCCACAGGTTGTCTGGCAGCCACGTCTCTGGGCAAAGGCAGGTACCTTGGTGCGGGCGAGCCGGCAGCCCACGGCAGAGACACCTGCTCCCGGCGCGGCCCCAGCACCTCCGCGGAAAGCGGCAGGCGGAGAACGCGCGCGCACACGCGCAGGGTCCCGGGCGAGGAGGGCGACGCGGCCGGGGAGAGGGGCTGGAGACCTGGGTTATGTAAGCCAGTGGAGCTAGGCAGGGGCTTCGCGTGGGCAGAGGCTCGGGCCGCCCAGGTGGGGCTGTTGCCCTGTGGGGTCCGGCCGCCCACGCAGCGCGGAGACGCGGCCCGGGCCTTGCGCCCGCCCCCGCCCGTGGTCGCCGCGGCTCGCAGCGCGCCGCCCCGAGACGCGCGCGGCTGGTAGCGAAGGCGGCAACCGCGCTCCCGCAGTCCTGGTCTGGGAAAGGAAGCACCCTTCCTCCTCTGTCTTCGCTGTGGGCCCGCGTCGTCGTAGCCCCGCCGTTATGAGCCCCGAGCCGGTCCCGCCGCCGCCGCCGCCCCAACGTCCCGGCTGTGACCGCGGGGAGCCGTTCGCCCAGCGGTTAGAGAAGGGCGACGAGGCCTTCCGCGAGGGCGAGTACGAGACGGCAGCCGAGATCTTCCGCTCCATGCTGGCCGGGCTGGCGCAGCCGGACCGCGGCCTGTGCCTGCGGCTGGGGGACGCGCTGGCCCGCGCTGGCCGCCTCCCCGAGGCCCTGGGCGCGTTCCGCGGCGCCGCGCGGCTCGGGGCGCTACGGCCGGAGGAGCTGGGGGAGCTGGCGGGCGGCCTGGCGCGCGCCGTCGGCCTGCGCGAGTGGCGGCTGTCCGCGGGGAAGCCGGGCTGCACGCCCGAGGCGCCGAGCGACGGGCATCCGGTCTCGGCGTCCGCTGCGCCCCGCGATCTGCTAGGCTGCCCGCGCTGCCGGCGGCTGCTGCACAAGCCGGTGACGCTGCCTTGCGGGCTCACGGTCTGCAAGCGCTGCGTGGAGCCGGGGCCGACGTGGCCGCAGCCGCGGCGAGTCAACGTGGTGCTGAGCGGCCTCCTGGAGAAGTGCTTCCCCGCCGAGTGCCGGCTGCGCAGGCTGGCGGGCCAGGCGCGGAGTCTGCAGCGCCAGCAGCAGCCCGAGACCGCGCTGCTCAGATGCGACCAGGCCCTGGACCTGGGTAAGTGGGTCGTGGGGGCGGGCTCGCCTACCCGCACACCTGTGGAGCCGAGCGGCCCGGTTGGGAGCTGACCCGTGGACCAAGGTTTTAGAGCGGTTTGTTCAGGCTTAGGCGTCATTTTGCTTTCTGAAGGGGGGAGCAGCCACAGCCTGCAGGCGGGGTGACCAGTGTCAGAAGTCAGGTGCACGCCACTGGTCCAGGACCCGGAATAGGCATAGTTTTCCGAGGCCTCCCTGAGCAGCTCTGTAAAGCCTTTCAGCCCCTTCTCAGCTGTTTAGGAGTGGGAGGGTAACAAAGTATTTTTTT
>NW_012141747.1:3280501-3282227 GCF_000956105.1 Propithecus coquereli
CAATGTCTTTATAGACTAATATACTAAAAAAAAAAAAATAAACCAACTACAGTTAACAAACTACAATGTGGACAAAGCTCACAGATGTAATATTACCTTTAGGAGGGGTGTATTAAGTGGGAGAATGCCCAAAGGAACCTTCTTATGCCCTGGGAATTACCTGGGTGGTGATTGCATGCGCACATATATAAAAGTTCAAGACACACGCTAGAGATTTATGGACTTTATACTCTGTAAGTCCTCCATCAATTTGAATAAATAGCCTATGAAGAGTATTGCCATTCATTCTTTCTATTAATATTCACAGGGAACACTACTCATGTTTTATTGCTTTATATGTCAGTTCATTTAACTCATTTTTATCTCAATGGATTTAAGGGGAACAAGTGGAATTTTGTTACATAGATATATTGTATAGTGGTGAAGTCTAAGCTTTTAGTGAACCCATCACCCGAATGGTGTATGTTGTACCAGTAGGTAATTTTTCACCCCTCACCCCCCTCCCATCCTCCCTCCTTCTGAGTCTCCAGTGCCCATTATACCACTCTGTGTGACCATGCATACCCACAGCTTAGCTCCCACTTTCGAGAACATGAAGTATTTGTTTTTTCCTGAGTTATATCACTTAGAATAATGGCATCCAGTTCCATTCAAGATGCTGCAAAAGACATTATTTTTAACTCCTTTTATTTTATTTTTTAGAGACAGGGTCCCACTATGTTGCTCAGGCTGGACTCAAACTCCTGAGCTCAGGCAGTCCTCCCACCTCAGCCTCCTGAATAGTGGAGACTATAGGTGTGTGCCACCGTGCCCAGCTCATTTAACTCTTTTGAAATAACATTGTAGTGTTCTTCATTTCTCGCCACTACACACACATATGACAGATTTTACAGCAGTAACCTTACCTCCCAGGACAACAATGTCTCTGGGTTGCAGTTGGAGAAGAGCCTTTGATCAACCCTAAACATAAACACAGAGAGTAGACTGTCTCTTCTCTTCCTCACAAAACCTGATTCTCAGGCTGTCGTTTGACCCTTCCCCATAGAGGGGTTAACTGGTGAACCCTCTGAAATTTTGCGTCAATTCTTTGGAAGGTATATGTGCACATTTTTCTTCCATATGCTTTCTCCACATACAGCATTTTAAGTTGGTTTTCCTCTTTCATTAATTTTTGAGTTATTCCTAAATAAATTCCCTTGGTTTCATTAAGCTTAAGGTTTAATGCTTAGAAAATGTGTAGGCATTTATTTTATGTGTTTTAAAAAACTAGATCATGAAGTTCTGTCTTCATGAATAGATCACCAAATGGTGGAAGTTAACAAAGAAAATGGTTTGATACATTCAGCGTCTAGATGGGAAGTGAATTGTATTAATTTTGGACTTAAGTAAAAGCAGCTGTTAGAATGTGAGGAGTGAAGACTTAAATGCATTTATTAGAAAAGAACGATTAAAAATAAATATAAGTGAAATGCGTTTTCAACCCAGAAAACTTTATCAAGATTAATTAAGCTAACACAAAGATAGTATAAGCAAAGGAATAATGAGGAAAATCTTAGTGAAACAAAAAAAATGGAGTTGGTTAACAAGTCAGAAAGTGGTCATTACGAAGACTAGTAAGAGGTGCATGTTTGGCAAATGTGATGAAGAAAAAAACAAAGCACAAATAGCAGGAATGAAGAAACATAATTGCAGATACAAATGAATATTTATGACAGATTTTAAAACC